>NC_136009.1:26416958-26551958 GCF_048128805.1 Centroberyx gerrardi
TTGGCCAAAAATCTCCCCGCGCTCCTCCTCTAACAACACCGAACTCCGAAAACAACAAGAGTAGAGTAACTTTCCACTCGCTCTCTCTCCTCCTCCACCTTTCAGCGAGGCCGTTCGCACCGACGCCGCTCAGAATCAGAATCACTTTCATCGCCAAGTACAAGAACTGTGCAGGAATCTGCCTCCACATTCAGATTCAGAGTGATATCAGAGCTTCGCAGTATGCTGACACTATGAGGGACGGGGTCAGATGTTAAAGTGATGTTGAACTTTGGGTAGTAGCTTGGGTTGTGTAGCGTCCTGGACATGATAAAACCCCAAAATCGGTGATTCTCTGTGATCTGTTGCTCCAGTAGAGATGGTTGGAGAATTGCTTTTTTTTTCTCTCCATTCACTGCCATTGTATGGAGGAACAGTCTGAAAATCACTTCAAGCACATAAACGCAAGCAAAACAGATTCTGGCAAAATATTAAAAAAAATATCTTGTCACTCAATTGTGGTTAAAGGAATAGTTCTCCCAACAATGAAAATTCTGTCATGATCTACTCACCCTCATGCCAGTTGAAACACAGGTGAAGTTTGTCCATATAACACACAGGGAGGCTGCAGCACAACTCCATAGCAGCCTTCTCCAAAACAACTGAAGTCAGTGGGGACCGGTTCTTCAGAGTTCCAAAAAGACCGACAGTATATTTACACCATAATTTAGTGCAAATCTTAACTACAGCTGATTGATTTGCAACAAATAATGGTGTATAGGTCTTTCTATTCAGTGTGATTGTTTGGCTGTTTTTGTTTTGGAACTCTAAAGAACCGGTCCCCATTGATTTCAGTTGTTTTGGAGAAGGCTGCTACCAAGTTGTGCTGGCAGCCTCCCTGTGTGTTATATGGACTAACAAATTTCACCTGTGTTTCATTTGGCATGAGGGTGAGTAGATGATGACAGAATTTTCATTTTTGGGTGAACTATTCCTTTAAGTGAATCGCTTTCATTATGTTTATTAAACCTTTCAGTTTGAACAATTGTAATCGAAATCCGGTGTTACACACAAAATGGTATTTGTCTTTGGATGAATCAGTAAGCGTCACCTGCCACACTGGCCGGTAGGTTTTTGAGACGATAACATCTGAAAACCTCGGTTACATACAGTCTTTCGTCTTTGCCTGTTGTCCACTTCTGTCCCTGCTGACCACCGTACTCTCTCTCTCTCTGACTGTGAGCCAATCAAATCAAAGCAAAGCAATGGCTCTGTATCAAACAGGCTCCTGATTGGCTGCTCCACACAAAGCGTCTGAACTTTAGTTTCTCTGCTGCCTGGATGGTTAACTAGCCTGCCTGATGTTAGTTGAAACTTATGTGAAACTTATGTAAATTAAGGGTCTAAATCTGCTCTTGTGTTTTTATTGAATGCTTCACACAGAACCTGATATTCATTTTTCTGGCCGGAAAAAATGTTTTGGTTTTTTTTACCTCACCAACCTTTCAAACCCTGGTTTGGGATATTCTGATATTATTTGGACATTATATTACTTTACATTCCAATCTGGTATCTTGGATATGCCAAAATTAGCCAGAATATTGAATAAACACCATATTTATAACCTTATGATACCCTGTTTATTGTTGGGTTTTGTTGTATGTGTTTGCTTTCGCTCTACGGTAATATTCACAATATTGTGTTAATTCATGCATACAGGGAAATGCATGACTTTTAATTGACCATGCATGCCTGAATATGACTTTAACCAGGATATGAGTGAATAATATGCATGTAGATAGATAGATAGATAGATAGATAGATAGATAGATAGATAATGTCAGAAAAATAAAAAAAAGTAAAAATATACTAATGTAAACACTCAATGAAATGTTACCAGTGGACAAATTACCTCCTAAAAATATTGATCAGCTGTTATTTATTAGTGTTGGCAGAATTCAATTAGCGGACCTCCATCATGGCGACTCTAATTCAAACCACACAAGGTCGGCGGAGGGCGGCGCCTGTTTATCTGCGGCTGATGAAGTGCTACACGGTCTGGTTCAACGGCGGGCGCGTTCCATTCCCTCGACCCCCACTATCAGCCCGTGACCTTTGACCTCCGGCGTTAGGGCTGGCCAACATCTGGTCGGAGGCACCCCGCCGCCGCCGAAAGAGAGAGAGGAGGGGGACCGGGCCGCATAATTCACACCTCAACAGACGAGGATGGGCTTTGAAGCTGGCGTTTCAAAGAGCTGGCGTTGTTTGTCCATGGTGGGGGGGTCAGAGGGTGTGTGTGTGTGTGTGTGTGTGTGTGTGTGTGTGGTGGTGGTGGTAGGGGGGGGGTTTCAGAAGGCACCATGCAAATATTGTACCTGGGTTTCTGTGTGGTAATACACAATGGGAAAGAAATCCATCTTTGCGTTAAGTCTTAAAATCAGATTTTTCTTCGTGTAAATACAAGAATCGTCCATTGAAGTGAGGTCATTTCACTTGTTTCTTTTAAATTTTTTCATGATAACAATAACTAGAACTATATTAGATCAACCTACTAGTAGCAAACAGCTGAAAGAAGCAGAATTATCCCACCATATGTTTTGCATTGTACTGTGAAAGATCTTTGCAATAAACTGATATATTCAGTGGTTAATGGAGTTGAGTTTATGACTTTTTGTGATTTTTAAAGTGTCCTTCTTTAAGTAAGTTGTTTCACTCCAACACATTTTCCAAAATTAGATATAAAAACTGACACCTACTGTGACAAATTAATCACAACTGCAAAATTAAAATGAACTGCTAGGCTTTTTGTTTTGTCTTGCTATTTTTTTTGTTTTTTTTTGTTGGGGTTTTTTGTACATTGTGAGACTTTGTTCTTAATTGACTTTTCTGGTTAAATGAAGGTTTAGAAAAAATCATAGTTTTCAAAGGATATTGGGTATCTTTTACAGACTGGAACCTCTACATTATAAAGATATTGAATGGTAAACTTTAGAGTGAAGATTCATTTCCAAAGTGGGTTTATATTACTATTACATCACCTGGACATCAAATCTAAGTACTTTTCAATTACTTTCAAGGTGTTGATTGGTGAAATTCAAAACGCACTCAAACGTTTTGAGGTAAGACTTTAGTCCAACGTAGACATCATCAAGGCCTCGTGTTTTACTCCTGATATTGTCAAGTTAAGAAATCCTGGTGAAATAATTCATTAGAAAACAGAAGATCTCAGTCACAGGGTTTTCCTCTGGATGTGAGCTGAGGAATACTGATGAATTTGCGTGCTATAGTTGAATAAAAAAGCAACTACTTTCAAGGCCATCCGGTCATTTTCAAAAAAGCGAAAGCCTTATTTTAATATTTTTTCGACCCTGATATAAACTGGGATGGCAGGGCGATCTACCAGCTAGTTAATTGCATTCATCTGGTGTTCCAGGTGTCAATCAGTCTCTGATTAGACGGCTAGAATGAAAACCAGCAGGGCTTCGGGTCGTGAGGACTGACAACCTCTGATCTAGTGGTTAAAGAGGCGTGAGGTCACAAGTTCAATCCCTTGCAACAGCCAATCTGAACCGCCGTGATGCGTCCTGTCAAAGCGTCTTTGAGCGAGACGCTGAGCTCCTCCCTACAAGTCGTTCTGGATAAGAGCGTCGGCTAAACTCCTCGGATGCAAATTTCTGCGTCTCGCTAGCAGACAGCAGTGCTCGGCGCGGCACGGCGCAGCGCGGCGGCGTCCTGCTGGCGGCCTGGCGGCGGCGTTCGTCTCCGCTGTGGCCTACTTCTGACGCCGCCGTTCGTCTCTTCCCCGGCTCTCTTCCGTGTGAAATTCCCCGCGCTGGCAGCTGCAGAAGCCAGTCACTCTGAACGGCGAGGCCCCCCATCTGTGCGTCTGCTGCTGAAGATGTGACCAAACAAATCGTACAGTGAGTACAGTGGCTTCTCGACGGCGCCATATGTTTCCCATATTCACACTCAAAACAAACACCGCCAGGCGAATTGTGTTTTCGTTTGAGACGGCGTATTATGCAACAAAAGCACATGCCGAGGATAAAAAAGAATGTGCTACGCCTGGAGAAAAATGTGCTATGAGTACACACCCCCCCCCCCCCACACCCTCCACCCTCCTCCACCCCAACCCCTCCCCCTCCCCCCATCCACTCACATCTTAAAAAAAAAAAAATACAACTGGCTTTCAGATGGTTCACATTCCACTTGAGGATATTGAGCTGTACTCGTGCAGCGAGTGGATAAAAGGCGGATAAACACTACAGGATTTCCTGGATGAATCCTCAAACTTTACTCTTATCCTGGGGAAATCGACGACGAGTGAATCAGTGAAGGGTTCGGTGCCTTGCTCAAAGACACTTGGGCAGGACTCATGGCTGCTGACAGGCTCATACTGGCTTTCTGCGGGAATCGAACCCGTAACCGATCGGCCACTGTTGAACTACTAGAGTCAAAAGCTGGCATCCGAAAACCAAACTCCTGTCAGAAAGATTCCTGCCTCAGTCTTCTGAGTTTGTGTGGAAATCTTCAAGTGTTAGGAGTGAGCGGAGAGAAGGAGGGAGGAGAAGGAGGAGTGAGCGGAGGGAAGGAGGGAGGAGAAGGAGGAGTGAGCGGAGGGAAGGAGGGAGGAGAATGAGGAGTGAGCGGAGGGAAGGAGGGAGGAGAAGGAGGAGTGAGCGGAGGGAAGGAAGGAGGAGAATGAGGAGTGAGCGGAGGGAAGGAGGGAGGAGAAGGAGTGAGTGAGCGGAGGGAAGGAGGGAGGAGAATGAGGAGTGAGCGGAGGGAAGGAGGGAGGAGAAGGAGGAGTGAGCGGAGGGAAGGAGGGAGGAGTGAGCGGAGAGAAGGAGGGAAGAGAAGGAGGAGTGAGTGGAGGGAAGGAGGGAGGAGAAGGAGGAGTGAGCGGAGGGAAGGAGGGAGGAGAATGAGGAGTGAGCGGAGGGAAGGAGGGAGGAGAAGGAGGAGTGAGCGGAGGGAAGGAGGGAGGAGAAGGAGGAGTGAGTGGAGGGAAGGAGGGAGGAGAAGGAGTGAGTGAGCGGAGAGAAGGAGGGAGGAGAATAAGGAGTGAGCGGAGGGAAGGAGGGAGGAGAAGGAGTGAGTGAGCGGAGGGAAGGAGGGAGGAGTGAGCGGAGAGAAGGAGGGAAGAGAAGGAGGAGTGAGTGGAGGGAAGGAGGGAGGAGAAGGAGTGAGTGAGCGGAGGGAAGGAGGGAGGAGAAGGAGTGAGTGAGCGGAGAGAAGGAGGGAGGAGAAGGAGGAGTGAGCGGAGGGAAGGAGGAAGGAGAAGGAGGAGTGAGCGGAGGGAAGGAGGGAGGAGAAGGAGGAGTGAGCGGAGGGAAGGAGGGAGGAGAAGGAGGTGTGAGCGGAGGGAAGGAGGGAGGAGAAGGAGGAGTGAGCGGAGGGAAGGAGGGAGGAGAAGGAGGAGTGAGCGGAGGGAAGGAGGGAGGAGAATGAGGAGTGAGCGGAGAGAAGGAGGGAGGAGAAAGAGGAGTGAGCGGAGGGAAGGAGGCAAGAGAAGGAGGAGTGAGCGGAGGGAAGGAGGGAGGAGAAGGAGTGAGTGAGCGGAGAGAAGGAGGGAGGAGAAGGAGGAGTGAGCGGAGAGAAGGAGGGAGGAGAAGGAGTGAGTGAGCGGAGGGAAGGAGGGAGGAGAAGGAGGAGTGAGCGGAGGGAAGGAGGGAGGAGAAGGAGGAGTGAGCGGAGAGAAGGAGGGAGGAGAAGGAGGAGTGAGCGGAGGGAAGGAGGGAGGAGAAGGAGTGAGTGAGCGGAGGGAAGGAGGGAGGAGAAGGAGGAAGGAGGGAGGAGAAGGAGGAGTGAGCGGAGGGAAGGAGGGAGGAGAATGAGGAGTGAGCGGAGGGAAGGAGGGAGGAGAAGGAGGAGTGAGCGGAGGGAAGGAGGGAGGAGAGGGAGGAGTGAGCGGAGGGAAGGAGGGAGGAGAAGGAGGTGTGAGCGGAGGGAAGGAGGGAGTGAGCGAACGAGGGAGAGAATGAGTGAGTGAGAAAGTGAGCGAGTGAGTTAGTGTGTACGTGCCAAAGAACAGGTATGGGGGGGGGGGGGGGGGGATTCTGGGCCAAAGGAGTAGGAGCTATGATGTATGTGTGTGTGTGCGTGTGTGTGTGTGTGTGTGTGTGTGTGTGTGTGTGTGTGTGCACATATGCATGGGGGTCGGCCAAGAGGTGTCATATTTGAAAGAAGTGTATCCCTGCACTGTTCTAACCTGCTGGAGTTATTATGTAACAAGGCATAGGCACACACACACACATACACACACACACACACACATACACACACACACACACACACACACACACACACACACTTACCTGACCCACATCACCCTCCTCTCTGAAAGAAAATTTCCACTCAATTTATGCCTCAGGTCTTCAGGGAAGAGCTTAGAGATGAGGGCAATCTGCCTGTGCAATTGGGCAAAGAGGGAAAGAGAGAGAGAGAAAGAGAGATAAGGAGAAAGAGAGAGAAGGAGAAAGAGAGAGAGAAGGAGAAAGAGAGAGAAGGAGAAACAGAGATTCTATATCTGTCTTTCTGCGGTCTCTCAAAGGAGAAGATCGGATGATGCTATCAGTTGTTGTGTTGAAATAACCTGGCTGGGGAACAATGGATGGCAAACAGCCACACTAAAGACTGACGCAATGTTCAACAAGCCATGAATTATGTATAAGACTCTCTGATGCTTTGTTAATACACGTCAGGTCGCTGAAGATCACTTTAAAGCAATAAGCGCAGACATTTTTTTATATTTCTACTCTCTATCACCGGTTGATAAAACACAGCCGTGACTCAGCCTATATCCAGGTCAAAGCTTTTTTCCATTTGCTGTTCTAAACACCCGGTGTCAAAAAGATGAAGATGAAGATGGAGACAAAATAAAAAGAACAACAAGGATTTCTCAGATTTCCATTTTAAGAGTAGATGGCAGATTTAGATAAGACTTTACAATGCGTCATTGTTGGGTAAAAACCTTGTATCTCTGTAACTCTGTGACTAACCAATAGAGGAACATGAAATCCTTCAACTGAAAATATGAAAATAACTAAAATTGGAGTTAAGAGGTTTTCACGGGACAACGTTGACAAATGAAGTCATTACCGTTAGATCTTGTAAAACCTGATCTAACACAGAGGGACTTTAGCTGGAAGGCTGTTCACTGTGGAAAACGAGCTGCAATATGAACTGCAGGATACTTTTCAGCCACAGAAATATAGTTTCTCCAACACATTTATTTATTTCATGTTTCTCATTCTCTTCACTGAACTTTCTTCATGACACACTGCACCAAACACACACTCTCTGCAGCTGCTCACACAGCTACTGAGGGGTTAAATGTATATATGAAGAGTTTCATTCCAACATTAGATATCTAACATTCGGAAAAACTGACAGCTACTCTTACAAAACGATCGCTGGATTGAAAATAGAACACCTTGTGGAATAATAATGAAGTAATTAGGCAACTTAAGACATTTAATACTATATTTCAGAGGATGTAATCATGAGTTCAATCAGTTTCAATCATCATCAATCAATCAGCTTTTGAAATACAGGTGATGATTGGAGTGAGTGGCAATATGTTGACTTTAAAGTCACAGTGAAATGAAAAATTACCTTTTCACCATGTTACGTAATTTTCCAAAAATGTACAAAATTTGTATTTTGTTGTATTTTTATATCAATATTTAATTCTATGGGATTACGTAAATATTCTATTTTCAAATTTATGACAACAAAAATGAAACGATATGAAAGAAACGTAAAAGTAATTATTAATGGATTACAAGAAGTGAAAACACGTTACGTTACTAGTTACCACAAAAAAGTACTCAGAGTAACTAAGGCATTACAAAGTAACTCCTTACCCCCCAACACCGCTGACTGGAGGGTTCATGAGTGTGACTACAGGGTTTATGAGACCAGGTAATGGCTTGAAACGTCCACACTGACTAATAAATAAACCTCAAGATAAAGAAAAAGAGTTACATAACCTTTCCATGCTCACAACTGTATGAACTTTTTAAATGAACATGCTCGATATCCATCACATAGTCAAGTTACAGGACTAATGACCCAGACGGACGCAGCAGTAATCCTTCATGCTCTGATGCTGGATTTTCCTTTTGAAGATCGGTTACCGATCCCAAAGCCAGGTCAGGTTCAGGTCGATACAGATCTGAAGTATCAGATCTGACCTCCTATTACAGTTAACCTCATTCCCTTACAAACACTCCTGAACTCTCTCACCTTTTACAGTGTTGCTTTGTGCCACTGAAGACTGGAACGGCTTTGAAGCGGAAATCTGCAAGAGTTGTTGCTTTGTTTTGTTTTGTTTTGTTTTGATTTTTTCATATTCCACAGTGAACATGCCTTCCAGCTACAGTTCCTCTATGTTAGATCAGGTTTTACAAGACAAAGGTAATGACTCCTCTTATGCAATCTGCAAAACAATTTGTGGTAACACTTTTCAATGGCCTTATTCCAGTGTAGTAACATAACTTGATAACAATCTATGATCTAATACTGTATTTATTAGGCCGTGACGACCCAATGTAAGCACGAAGGTAGTAATGTAATTTGCTTGAACGCACTTTGTACACTTACACACTTGTATGTACATCATGTATCTGGGGATACTACACGAACACAGTATTATTGTGTACCTGCACTACTTTCCCATCGGTTAATACACAGATTAATACAGTGGAATGAAGTATTATCCAAATCTGTAATCTACCTTTAAAGTGGTAAACTGCGACATCTGCGTTTCTTGTATTTAGTCTCCATCTTTGTCCCTCAGCCTCATCACTGTGGTGTTTCTGCACCGCTCTTCCCTGAGATCACCTGTCAATCAAACAGTGTGGGCGGAGCTTGGATTTTCTGTTGATGCAGTTTGAGTTTCTCTTTTCTTTGTCTGTTCAGCCATGGTGGCTATCGCTGCTCATGCTAACTACCCAGTTCTTCTTCTTCTGTTTATTCCAAACAAACCAGGAAACGTAAAACGCATCACTTCCTGTGCTGCAGAGGAAAGAGCTACCAGACACCGGCTGTTTAGAGCAGACAATGGAAAAGCTTTCATGAACTGGATATAGCTTGAATCACTGTTGTGTTATAGTATTTGAGTAGCAAAACTGACCTTTATTTATATGAAAAAGTCACGGATTATCACTTTAAATCAGAATCACTTGATTTGCTCAGGAACTCATCTTGAACAACCTGACAGCGTACAGACAGTGTGCGAGGGTGAGGTGGAACCGGCTGAGCGCTCGGCCGTGCGTCCGTCAGACGGGGAACACATCGCAGACTGAGTGACACCTGAGCCGGAGCACATCTGGTTCAGGGAGTGGGACCTCTCCCCCCGGGCCACATGTGGTTTTGATCGGGGCAACACGCTGCAGGTCGACCCCGGCCTGTAAGCAGATAACCTGAGGCAACTCCCCCCGCAGCTGCACTCCTGCTGGACACAGACCCAGCGGGCTTCACTTGACCCACTTCTGCTCCTTGTGCAGGGTTTTTTTTTTTTTTTTTTCTTCTTCAGTGACTGACTTGGCTTCAGGTGCTGTAATGTGAGCAACAAGCAACATGCTGTAATGTTGTGGTTTTGATGCTGATGCTAATTATGCAATAACAGAACTAGAACTAGATGAGGAACCATGCGTCTCTATTTTTCAGCACTGAGGAAAATAATGCTTGTCCATGTAATTTCAGAATCTTACAGTAGATTTTTACAACGCAGTCTCAGAACAAAATTATGAAAAAAAGATTATGGATACAAATTATGTGAAGATTATGTGACAACAGCAAGAACTGAACACATCATTTTCACCTGTTGGTCATGTGAAAAGGTTAGCTAACGGTTCAGTTTAGGCAAGTAAAACAACTTTGGTTCAGGTTAGGGTTTAGCTTCTGGTCATGGTTAAATAAGAAAATGAAATATTCAATCACGGTGTAAAAATTCTCTGCTTGAATTGGGATGTGAACCCAGGCTGTCGGAGCTGAAGGTAAACGTATCCGTTTTCTTCAAGCTTCGTTTTATGGTAAAGAGAAAATGAAAAGCCATTTTTCTTCATCAACGCTGGCCAGCAGCACAGCGGACACAAAACCACACATTAATCAACACAGACATCAAGATTTAAGATGATAAAAGACGCACAAAGCAGCAAGCAACTGATAGCCTTTAGAAACAGAAGATTACAAAGTTGTTCAGCTAAATGCACGCAACCTAAATTCAGTTATTAGTAGTTTTATATAACCGTCAAGTCATGAGATCTCTAATTAAGTGTGTATTGTTTTTGTATCTTCGTTTTCATCCACTTATTGGCCATGTGTGGTGATAATCTGCAACATAACCGTTAAAACCTTTCCTTAAATCTTAATTTTGACTTCTTTCCGCTTAACGTCGCCCCACCTCTGATGGACAAACAAGCAATTTTTAAGTCCGGGAAACGTGTGAGAGCTGGAAACATTTCCCTGCAGTTTACCAGCCGTGGAAAATAAGACGAGTTTGTGCTGAGCCACAAAAATCAAGCACCCCTTTTAACAGCTCCAAAGATCTATGAGCAACTTGTCCCCCCGCCGAGCTTCTAAAAAAGCATGGCTGTTTCCCTTAACCTGGCACTGCATAAAATTACAGTTAATGTATGAGTCCTATTTGTCATAAGTCTGGTTGGTGTGGTCTTTCCGAGCTGCTTTAACAAAAGATCTATGGCTGAGGATTGTACTTAGCATCCAAATCGCGGCGCCGGCGAACGCAGGTGACAATGATTAATCCACTTACTGTTTTACTTCTGACCTCGATAGGGCACACACACACACACACACACACAGAGACACTCTTCCCTGCTTGACTGTTGAATCACATTAATAGGTCGACTGTAATTTCTCAACCTTTTTGGGGCCACTGGCGAGTCGTGGCATTATGCACCGAGATAATTTGTCAAATGAATGTTTTCTTATCTGCAATGCAACTGCTGCTTGCAGGGTATCAACTGTTTCCACAACATCCTGAGTCTGGAACTGGAACTGGAACTTTTTACATGAGTGCAGCCCCCTTTTTCCCAAAACACCAAAGGATACAACGGCTGTTTTATTGCAGCGTGTTTATTGCATTCCCAAAGCAGTTTTGTCTCATTTTATGCACGCTGGGATGCATTTAGCCGAATACCTTGGGGATGAAGAGCGTTCAAAACAATAAAATGTTCTGAATAAACTGTACTCGGTGTGATATTAGACCGAGGCTTACGCAAGACCAAAACTGGACATCAGTTTATTCAAGACATAACTCACGACTGTGCTCATATTCTGAAATGCTAAGAGGTCTTGAATACAGTTTTAAAATGCTTAATTGAAATGATAATTCTAACAACTCCACACAAGCAAAAGAACAATTTTCCATATCAGTTTTTTTCCTGGAAGGTTTCTGAAGTTTGGATAATTGTGGTTCATCGGCATTCAGAACAGTTGAGTGTTTTAGTTGATCTTAGTTCAGTCTAATTCAATCAGATAAGTTAAAGTTCCACAGAGTGAAAGTTACGCTACCTTTTCCCATGGCAAAACACTGTTTTTACGGTATTGTGGTGTCCAGCAACTCGTTCTAATTTCATTTAAAACTGCACTAGGCAACTTTGCATGTTAGCGTGAGAAATCCTGTCGGGTGAAGTCAGACGGTGATGTTTTACACCAAAGGAAACCAGACGAGAGAGGAAAAGATCTAACGTTGGTGAGTCCGGCTTTCTCTGGACTCGCTGCTGTTTAGGAGACAGTTTGGATTTCACTCTTTTGATTTGTCTTTAATCTAATATGACAAGTCTCAATGAGTGGGGATGGGACGCTCTTCTCTGTTGCAGCCCCAGTGATTAAAGCTGATAAAACGAGGAGATTTCTACATACATAAAAATCTTACATAATGCAGCTTTAAATTGTGCAATCTAAAGAATCAGACTCCTCTTTCGGACTTGTATCGCTTCATCCTAACTTGGCTTCCCGTGTCGTCCTGCTCACTGTCTGCTTTTTACGACTCTTCCCTCTCCCTGCTCTCTGTGGGACGGGTTGCCTTACAAGCCCTCCGCCCCGGCTCCGAGCCAACTACTATTTGGCCGTGGAACATTGTTTGGAATTCACACGCATTCGCAGGGGACGCGGTGGGGGCAATTTCTCAGCGATCTGGCGGCGTTTGGGGAGAAGGGAGATGGGGTGGGTGGGATGTGGGGGGGGGGGGTGGAGGGTTGGAGGGGGGGTCTTGGCTCGGCTGCCGGCGGCTCTCAGAGGGACGTCTTGGCAAATCGCGGATCTTAGTCGAAGGGAAATGGCATCGCACCCACCGACGGTGAATGTTCTGATTGTTACTGACTCGCACCATGGCTCGGAGATTGCACGAGGGGGGTCTTTGGCGCTCTGAAGAGGGGCGGAGGGCGTCTCTCTCTCTCTCTCTCTCTCTCTCTCTCTTTCTTTCTTTCCCTCTCTATCATCCTCTCTCTCCCCCCCCCCCCTTTTTTTCCTATCTCTTTCTGTCTTTCTCTTTCTGACGGGGGGAGGGCTGTTAACTGGACCACAGACTGAAGAAGAGGAGAAAGAATGATTTCATTTAGGACGGTGGAGGTATTTTTTTTCCTGCAAGCACTGCTTTAAATTGTACAGACTCTTTGGTCAGGGGAGGGGAGGGGGGTGAGAGGGGGGATGGGGTGAGGGGGAGCAAGGGGGAGGGGGGGGGGGGGGGTACAATAGCAGCACAGTCTGACTGGTCCGCTGACAAAAGGGTGTAATGTTGAAGGGAGCTTTGAGGCGTGAATGAAATGCCTCTGTCATGTGTCAGATATGTTCCAAGATAGAAAATGGAAGTCATTTAAATTCCTGCGCCGGTTTATGTCAAAATATGACAGGCTATGCGGCGATATTAGATATAAATATCGGCACACGTAGCGCCGCTCCAAATAAACTTCTGACCGCTGTTATGGACGCACTGACAACTGCAATCGCTCTACAATGCTGCAGCAAATTACAGCTTATGAAAAACAAAACAAAAAATAGACATAATACTCTCCGACTGAAGTTAAATTGTTTGGCTTGGAATCAGAAGTGTTTTATTCAGCAAGTACAATAAAAGTGCAGGAATTTATCTTGACATTGGTGCACAGACATATTGATACTGACACCCATTGGCTCCATGGCAATCAGACCTCACAAGACTATAGTTTTGTTTGCCTACATGTTATATGTCATTAGCTCTACTTACACAGGACATATATTAACTGGGGATTAGTCATAACTGCAGAGATTGTGATTTAAATCCTGTACGAATCTGCCATGTCCGTAATTTGGAAAAATTCCAGCGCAAAATACAAAATATGGTGAAGACAGAAGTCCCCTGATAATATTAATCCCGTGCAAATCGTGCAATTTCAGCTGTAATTTCTTTTTCTTCTCCTTCTGGATGTGCAGCTACTGTCTTTTTCCTGTCATGAGAAACGGAGGCAGTAGTGGAATCTGTACAGGAAGGTTTCGAATTTCAAATTTTGCTTTGCTAAGCCAAGATGTGACGCATTGTAAAATCTTGACCTTATACAATCGTGATTAGAGGTAATTTTACGATCCCATGTGAATGTGTTGTTGGGGGAAATTCATTAATTGCACAATGTCCCCACATAATGCTAGTCCTGTGTGAATGGGGCTTTACGCTGTCCCTGTGCACTGCGTTTGGCATTTGGTGGCACAGTGCCATGAGGGCTTACATTTTGACTATGGGGATCAAACCTCTAACTCTGGCAGTGTTACTGCTTACTTCTACCCATCCAGCTACTCAGCACCATGTGTGACATACAGCGTTCAGGGTAAGACATTACTTTGGAATGAGAGTACTCAGATTGCGTTTTTGTGGCAACTAGTAACATTTTAGTTACTAATGACGTTACTTTTTCATAATGTTTCATTTTTGTAAACACACATTTACAAAAAAAGTAGAAAAAGTAAAAATCGTGTGGCATCACATGCAGACAACAAATGCAAAAAAAAAATCTAAGTGTGCCTGATCTGAATGAGACCGGCTTACCGTTTTAAAAACAGAGCAACAGTCTTGCATTGAATTTTAAAACAATGATGACATCACACTTGGCAGCACAAGCCATGTTGCTATGGCAGGTTTCTGATGTAGGGAACGAAAAGCACACAAGCAAGTTTTTTTGTAAGCAACTTTGTAACATAACTAGTTTTTAAGGTAAGTAATACACCGGTGTTGTTGTTTATTTGAGCATCATGTAGCTCAACTAGTCTGCTTACAGGAGGTCACTGAGTTTATATAAAGCTGTCTAGCTGGGGGTGAGGAGGAGGAGGAGGAGGAGGAGGAGGAGGAGGAGGAGGAAGGGTTAATAGGTGAGGAGGAGAGAAGAAGAGGAGAAGCAGAGGAGGAGGAGGAGAGGAGAAGACAAGGAGGAGAGGAGAAGGAGGAATAGGAGGAGGAGGAGAAGAGAAGGGAGAGAGGGAAAGAGGAGAGGAGGACAGGAGGAGGAGAAGAAAAGGAGGAGAGGAGGAGAAGAAAAGGAGGAGAGGAGAAGGACAGGAGGAGGAAAAGAAAAGGAGGAGAGGTGGAGGAGTAGAGAAGGAGAGGAAGAAAAGAGAAGGAGGAATAGGAGAAGAGGAAAGAAGGAGGAGGAGAAGAGAAGGAGGCGAGGAGGAGGAGAAGAAAAGGAGGAGAAGGAGAGGAGGAGGAGGGGAAGAAAAGGATGAGAGGAGAAGGAGGTGCAGGGCTGTAAATCCTGGCTGTGTCGCCCTGTAAGAATGCAGCCTCTGAACTGGATGACACGTTCAGACAAAACAATCTCTGTCTGGGACACAAGACACTCAAATGGATTCTTTCTAGTTCAACTGTGGCGTGACTGTGTGTGTGTGTGTGTGTGTGTGTGTGTGTGTGTGTGTCGCATATGCGTGAGAGACAGAAAGAGAGAGAGAAAGAAAAAACGATATGTATCTGTGTAACAGGGTTCAACCAATTCATAATATTCCCATGATGTCACATGCATTTCCTAGCAACATGGTGCTTTACCATACACACAGCTCATTGGCTGTGGCTGTCATGTGATTATATAATCACCTGTTAATTTATTACAAGTACAACAGATGTGGCGATGTAACAGAATACTATGAATATGGGTTTTTTTAAGGCCGAAACCAATATTGTTTATAGATTGAAGCTGCTGATAGCTGATATTTTGTGTAAATTCAATTGTTTTCATGCCCAAAAATTACAATTTTATAAGGAGTTTTATTCTTGTCAGGGTGGAAAAAGCTTCGGAAACAACATTTAGACCATCATGCAACACTAAAACTCTCCATATAAACTCACAATAATGAAATTCTTTAAGGTGGATTAACAGATATTTAAGTCAGGGAGACCCCCCATACACACACACACACACACACACACACACACTCACAATGTGGCTAGTGTGGCTTTAAATGAGGAGTTCATTTCCAAAACACTGCGTATCCATTTTGGAGAGAAATCGTCTGAATCTCATCATTCAATATATCTGACATATAGAGGATCCAGCCTGAAAAAGTGTTATGATTTGTCAGCCAAGGACTTCAGTTACCTGCTATCCTTTCAAAAGTATCAATATTTGTGTTCAATTTTCAGCTATCAAACATTTTGGCAAGACTACGTGTCACTTTTTTCTAATGGTGGATATCTCACTTTGGAACAAAACTCTTCCTCTGTGCAGGACTGAGCGGCTTGCACTCAGCACTCACTCCCAAAACCAAAGACAAAGTGTCCAAAACGGGGGGCTGAAATCCTGCAATTTTGACGAAACGCATCTTCACGACCCAGCGCTTTCTTTTAGGAGCGCTCTGGGTAATTTCGGCGCCGATACACACTCAGCGAGAAAGCCACGTTTGAGTGCATGTCGCCCCGTGTCGCCGTGCTAAGTCATTCTCCGGCTCGTTTTTCCCCCCTCTGCCCCTTTGAACGCTTCCATTGAGGCAACAGATGCATTGTGTCAAAAAAAAAGCAAGGGCCGGATATGGGCCTCTTGTGTCAGCCACGAGCTTGTGTGGTGGAGGTGTGTGTGTGTGTGTGTGTGTGTGTGTGTGGTGGAGGATGGATGACGGGGATAGAGCCACAACAAGAGCAGCTTTACATTCTGCTGGTGTTGTTTTCTTCATAAAGCACACGATGTGTCTTTGATGTTTTCTGAATAATGGAGCTGTTCACATGACTTAGCTGTTTACTTGCATATGGTCAATTATGTGTATATTAAATGATATATATTTCTAATCAATAGCATATTCCTGAGCAATCCTAGGTATCATACAAACAAAATATTATTTTTTTAAGTTTTTATTTCTATCGCTTTACAGATTGTGATATAGAATCCACTTTTTCTGAAGCATTTCTAAAATCTTTCTTAATCATCTCAGTGAGCAGAAATGCAAGTCATTCTACGATGCAGTGCATGTCTCAACTCATCATATTAACAACAATAAAACAAAACAAATTTCATTTCCAATTTCTCCCAAATCACAAAGCAGATTCTGTATTCTGCTGTATCACCCTTCCTGTTTCTGTACCTAATGGTAATAAATGTACCTCAAAGTATAAAAGCAGTCATAGTAGTACTGGAAGTAGTAGTAAAAGGAGCAATATAGCAGCAGCAGTAGTAGCAGTAGTAGTAGTAGGTGGTAGTAGTAGTAGTAGTAGTAGTAGTAGTAGTAGTAGCAGTGGTAGTAGTAGTAATAGCAGCAGTAGAAGTAGTACTAGTGGTGGTAGTAGTAGTAGCAGTAGTAGTAGTAGGTAGTAGTAGTAGTAGTAGTAGTAGTAGTAGTAGTAGTAGCAGTGGTAGTAGTAGTAATAGCAGCAGTAGAAGTAGTACTAGTGGTGGTAGTAGTAGTAGCAGTAGTAGTAGTAGTAGTAGTAGTAGTAGTAGTAGTAGTAGTAGTAGTAGCAGTGGTAGTAGTAGTAATAGCAGCAGTAGAAGTGGTACTAGTGGTGGTAGTAGCAGTAGTAGTAGTAGTAGTAGTAGTAGTAGTAGTAGTAGTAGCAGTGGTAGTAGTAGTAATAGCAGCAGTAGAAGTGGTACTAGTGGTGGTAGTAGCAGTAGTAGTAGTAGTAGTAGTAGTAGTAGTAGTAGTAGTAGCAGTGGTAGTAGTAGTAATAGCAGCAGTAGAAGTGGTACTAGTGGTGGTAGTAGTAGTAGCAGTAGTAGTAGTAGGTAGTAGTAGTAGTAGTAGTAGTAGTAGTAGTAGTAGCAGTAGTAGTAGTGATAGTAATAGTGCCAGTAGTAGTAGTAGCAGTGGTAGTAGTAGTAATAGCAGCAGTAGAAGTGGTACTAGTGGTAGTAGTAGTAGTAGTAGTAGTAGTAGCAGTAGTAGTAGTGATACTAATAGTGCCAGTAGTAGTAGTAGTAGTGGTGGTAGTGGTAGTAGCAGTAGTAGCAGTCCTAGTAGTAGTAGTAGCAGCAGCAGCAGCAGTAGTAGAAGTACTACCAGTACTAGTAGTAGTATTAGTAGTAGTAATTCTCGTAGTAATTGGCAGATTTCCCTTGGGGATCAGCAGAGTATCACAATAAAGACAGAAAGTGATGCTTTGATTCCCATTGGAAGAGCGGCCAGCGCTGCAGCCAGACTGCAGACAAACACTGCTAGTCTGGACAAACACAAACTGAGTCCTTTAATAAGATCTTCAAACAGAGCAGGCCACCGTATAGCAGACCCCCCCCCCCCCCGCAATATTACAGCCATCCTATGGAAACACTGGCATTGACCTCAGCCTGCCTTATTGCTCTCTCCCACTCCTACGGCCGGTCCGCATGTTCAATCAATGTTGAACGCATCTCGGCCAGCGCGCCATTCATTATCAGGCATTATAAGTAACGTTATCCCTCGGCTTTAAACACGGCCATCGACCTGGGGGCCGGTTAATGATAGAAAAATGATATCATTTGCAGCGATGTTCCTTTGTAAGCCGACCCCGAAAACCGCGCGGGGGTCTCTTCATCTTGACCACGTCGGCTATCGATTTCCGCTGAGGATAATGACTTTTTATGTCTGTAATATACGAGGGGATGTTTGATGTAGGCCGGTCTGTTTGCTCACCGTGGCCCACTTTCATTGCCATTGTCAGGGGAGTCATACTGTGGAAAGCTGGAAGCAATATATATCAGAAGACACTATATGGACCATGCTTAGCGAGCCTTCCCCCTCTCTCACTGAGCAGCCTATACTATACTATACAAAACACTGCCTTAATAAAACACTGATATTCACTGCTGACAAAACAAGACAAAATCCCACAATCCAGAATTCATTTAACCATCAAAATTTGGGGTGTTCACATAAAATGTATTAACATATAGATGCAGGCTGTGAGAATGATATAGTCCTAGTTCTGTGCTGTTAAAGAAAGTAATATGGGATTTATTTGACTGTGTAAATGTTGCATTCATATTAACTTCATTTTGGTGATTTTGCTGACACTCTTATCCAAAGCAAATTGCAATGAGTGTTAGACCCGTATAGCAGTTTGCAAATATATAGAGCCAATATTGACCTTTATTATTATTATTATTGGCCTTTTATCAGATATGAGCCAGTCAGTGTTGTCCACCTCTAATATGATGGAGCTGACCACAGTTACAGAAAAACAGTCTGTAAAAATGGCAATAAAATGATCCATTCATTTAATTGTTCAATGATGTTTTTGTAAATTAGTTCTTCATTTAAAGGCAGTAATGTCTCTCAGACTTTCTCTACCGTTCAATCGATGGTTTGGGTCACTCTGCCTTAAAGAGCTGCTGACACTAAAAGAATTTCATCAGCCTGGGTATCAATGGAGAGTTTTAGTGTCCCATGATGGTCTGAATGCTGTTTCAGAGGCTTTTCCACCCTGATAAGAATAAACATCTGGGGGAAACACTGAATACTTGGAATGTTTTGGCATGAAAACAGTCAAATTTACAGATATTGAATATCAGCTAGCGGTGACTTCTGTCTAAAAATATCGGTATCAGTCTTCAAAAACCCATATCGGTTGAACAATACAACAAAGCAATAGTAAGAGGTGGATCGATCAGAGCTGCAGGCGCCTGAAACTTCGAGTGTATTCGTATTTGTTCTTGAGTTGTTTGACTTGTAGAATGATACAAACTTTCTGTCTGGAACATTTTTTCCCCTCATAGCTCAAACTGCAGGTCTGCTTTAATCACGAGTTTTACAAAAGTAAGCAAACCTTTTACAGCCTCAGAATACATGATGAACTATTTCTATTTTTATGTCTATTTTAACTTTTAATTGCATTCCTGTGGTAGCTTTTCCAATCTCATTTTGCTATACAGAACTAACAATAAAAATAAATGATCGCTTTTATGATTGGTAGCTCTATGTGAGTCACTGTTGCATGATGATGAAAAGTTATTCTTGTTCCATGGTTCAAAACCTTTAAAGTTCAAGCTTAATTATGTATTCAATACTATTGAAAAGGAATACCTACCTGTATCAGTGAAGGATTTTCATTTCTGCTTGTGTATTTGTGTATTTTCATTACACACTTCTGAAGTGTTAAAACATAAATGCTTGACTGCAATTACAGATTTGGCTTTTACAGACATAAAAACGGTATTTCTGGTGTAAATTAATGATTCTTTTTTTTTCTGTGACTAATATCATACATCAATAAAGAAAGCAATCATTCAAGGGGCAGAAGATTTGTTCTGTCTATTGTCTGGGCGCCGTGGCTCTGACCTTTGACCTCCTTGCTATTGGTTGCTTGTAATGTTGATGATCCAGGAAATGAAGCTTATTCCACTTTAGCAGTCGGCTCTGGATAAGAGCTTCCACTAAAGAGCTAACATGTGAATGTCAGTGTAACATATGTTTGTATCAGGGTCAGTGACATGACATGCTTTTTGTGTCCAAATCCATTATTTAAAAAAATAAAAATAAAAAAATCAAAGAAACACACATCAAATTATTAAAATATCTGCTCCATGAGAAATCACTTTTTAATTTTGTTGAAATGCAGTTAATTTTTGGAGTTTTGGTGTTCCAGACTGCAATGAAATGTTAATTTTCTGAAAGTGAAAGTGCATCATTTAAAATTTTTATACCGTTTTACCACTTAACATTTTCTGGGTAATAAGATCAGAAATCAGACAAAAAAAAAAGACAAAAAAAATAAATAAATCTTGTTCAAACAATTCATTTCTGAGGACTTCAAATTGCTTTTTAAACTCATTTTGGTCAGATTTTAATTTACCTGGTCAGATTTTATTTTATTTTATTTTTTGCTATTCTTTCTCTTTTCAGAATCAGTTTCACTTCTTGGTGTTTTGCTCCCACAATAAACAGAAACCAACACAAAATTGTAAAATAAGTAGTATATAAAAAAATAAAAGTAGAAATTTAAGAAAAAGGACTCTTATCTATACAGTTAACCCTAACCCTAATAATAATACATCTGGTCTGGAATATATACAGGAATATATACAGGTTTTAAAGCGTTATTTAACAATTAAGATTGGTCAGATTGGTCAGTGTGATGTAGCATCCATCCGTCATGTGGCTCTGATCTGAAGGGCTTGACTGGTTGAACTGAGAGAAATTAGCTCAGCAGCATCTGGATAACGACCCTCAGTCTGGCTCCACGCCCACCCCCCCCCCACCCCCCAAAAAAAAACACACCCCACCCCTCCCTCTCCGGGTTAATGGACGAATGGATTTTTTTTTTTCCTTTTCGCCGTCCAATTTATCTCATTCTTATTGGCATTACCCTTTTGCCTTGGTGTTCCAGCGGGGAGGAGGGGCGGCCGAGCGAAACACGAGACAGTAATGAGATTTCGCAGACGTTGCACCATGTAGAATTTCTGATGATCATATTACATTTTGTCGATAACCAACAGAACGTATTAAATCAGAGCTTCTCGGCGCAGCGGTGGATCGAGTGGCGTGATTAGATACTGCGTCTGACCCACATCTTTTTTTGCTTTGTTAAAGCGGAGATATATCCACTTGGCCCGTTTCTTTTTTTTTTCCTTCTTCTCCAATCATCTCAAGAGATTATATTGTCCGTAAAACATCACTCAATAATATCACCTCATCTAAGAGGATAATGATGGCGAACAGAAAGAAGAATGGCTTTGATGACAGAATCGTTCACATTAAAGAGAATCTTAAAGGTGCCCCGTTGTTAATATTTCGTGATTTAGTTTTCATATCTACTATGGCTCAGGATAAGAATAATGTTCTTCGTGATGTTCTGCAAGTAAATGCAGTTTAGTTAAAAGCTGAATTGAATTAGTTAGATTGAAGGAATGTGAAGAGGAAGTCGTCACAATCCTGGACCCTGATTGGCCGACAGCAGTGGCTCCTCTTATTCAAATGAGGTAAACCTGCTGAGTGGAGGCTTTCCAGTTCAAATGCTGCAAACTCCAATGAAAACATTAATAAAAATGTTCAAGTTTTCAATACATTAAAGACTCCATGAAACAGCATTTTTACTTCCTAGATTCCTTGTTGAGGCGGGACATAACACAGTGAGGGATCATTCAAAAGTCTAAACCAATGGAATATGAGTCAGGGAGAGAGCAGGAAAAAAATCAAAAAAATCCATGATGGTTTTATTGGTTGGAATTAAGAGTAAGGAAGTAAAAGTAAAGGGAGTTTACTTTCATGGGGACTTTAAAACATCAAACTTCTTGTCAAATCTGCTGAGATGAACTGTGCTGCCCCTTTAGCCACCAGCCTACTCTACCTGAGCACGGTTTCCTATGAAAACGTTAGTAAAAACGTTCATGTTGTCAATACATCAGTAAATATATGGAATAGCATGTTCACTGAAACAAATAATGCATGTGGCCGAAATTATAATAAATCTACGCAGCTCAGTGTGTTTCTGGCGTCAGTCTGAAACTGCCTGTGAAAAAGAATAGATGTTTTAAAAATGCAATAACTTAAAATGTAACCACTCAAACTGAATCAAATTTTAACAAGGTCTTCATTAAACACCTTTGATCATATATGTTTACAGACAGAGGAACACCTGAATCCCTCTAACACGGGACCTTTAAACTAAAGCGCTGCTGGTTCCTCACTGAGGCCCAGTGTGTTTACAGCCGTTCAATAACTCTCCCTATCTGTCACCTTAATAGAGGCATTGAAACAAGCAGGTAATATCCACTCCGCATAATATCCACTGACTTTTTACAGGCACCTTAATAATTTGGTGCTGAGTGTCATGTAGTGTTGAGGCGAGTGTGTGTACACAGACGCTCCGGCTCAGACTCAACGCTCAGGATCATTTCCACTCGGCCCAGAGTGGATTTAAGGCCGCTGGAAATTAAGTGTGGTGGTGACATCATTCTGGGTGTGTGTGTGTGTGTGTGTGTGTGTGTTCTTGTTCTGTCCTTACATGCATTTGCGTCCAAATGTGTGAATATATGTGTGTGTGTGTGTGTGTGTGTGTGTGTGTGCATGTTTGTGTGTATGTGTGTGTGCTCCTGTTCAATCTGTGTATGTGGTGTGTCAGTGTATGCGTGTCAGTGTGTGTGTGTGTGTGTGTGTGTGTGTGTTTGTGTGTGTGTGTGTGTACGTGCGTGTATAAGTGTGTGTTCCAATTCTGTCATTATGTTCTGGTGTGCTCATAAGTGTGTGTGTGTGTGTGTTCCTCGTCTGTCTATGTTTGTGTGTGTGTGTGTATGAGATCTTATTCTGTCTGTCTGTGTGTGTGTGTTCTTGTGTGCGTGTGTGTGTGTTCCTCTGTGTGTGTGTGTGTCTAACATGGTGAGGCCTATAGATTTTTATAGAGCCCGTGCTCTTTAGGTGTGTAAATTCAGTCGCTGACTGCATGACATCATGACGGATGAGTTAATCATATCAAAGTTTCATTGGATGAGTCACATGGTTTATCGGAGTGTTTCCACGGCACTAAAACCTGCTGCGGCTCCCGGTCTGAACATGGCACAGCCGGTTATATTTAGTCTACATGTGTTCTAAAAAAAACCATCCTGTTCTATTACAAGCAAGTGCACTGCAAAAGAAATAATAATACAAAGTGATTGGAAAAAATGTCCATCTTCATAAGTCACTTATCACTACTGAGTCTCAAAATCTGATTTTTCTTGAAACAAATGAAAACAATCTGCCAATTCAGTGAGTTAATTTCACTGGTTCCCAAAGAAAATCAGCTTGTTTTAAAGATCCAGAGCAATGATTTCAACTCAAGAAAAGTTTGATGTTGATTTCTAACACAATGATTGCATCATTTTATCCAGTTTTTGATGGTTAGATGATACAAAGCCTCCAGGAGTGAGAGACGAACCTTCTGCAGACAATATTTCTGTCTATGGGGAACAAATATCCACAGTTGGAACTTTGGCAGATTTTTGGCTAGTTTGGTAAGTAGCTGACTGGCTATTCTCACCTGATTAACTATGCATACTGTCGGCCAATCAGAGCATTCATTAAAACCTGGGTGTAGGTGACATCATTTACACCAGGAAGTAGCTTAGAATTCTAAATGTGTTTGATTCTGTTGACAACCAGAGGGAGAGTTTTTCAATGGCCGTTTTTTCACAAATTTCCACAATGCTGACAGTTAATCAATAATTTGAGTAACTTTACATTAACAGCTCCTTTTTTAAATTATACCATGAAATTGAGAAATGCAATTCTCATTGCACTGGACCTTTAAGAATTTCCTTGGATATCTTGAAACAAGTGGAGTAGTCAAGATACTGTCACTTCTCTCAAGAAGATTCTCCAAACAGGTGAAACTGAATTATCTCATCTTTATTTTTTTTTCCACTTGTTTTACTGAAAGCAAGATTTTACGGCTCAATACTAGACTAAATAAATGACTGTAATACAGACCTTTTTTTGCCATGTTCACATTCCAAACCTCCAAATTTGTATTTCTGCATTTTCAAATGGTACACAGTGGAAATGGGAAAGGGAAATATGTGCGGGCATGGAAATTTATGCCTGCGGTGGTAAAGTCAAGTGACAAAGTGGCTGTAAACGTATTTGTACAACAATAATTATGTGAGCAGTAGTAAAGTATTCAGACTACTTGTCAGTGATCTAGCTAGCTGATAGTGGGAGGCTAATTGACTCCCATTCATTCTGTCCACATTTCTGATCCCATTTAGAGAACGCCTACTCCATAAACACAAAGAAATGTGGGATACATAGCAACCGTTGACCTCTCCTTGGTTACTGCAGTCGGCCTCCCTGGCAAAGACATCAGTATCTGCAACCAGCTTGACACCAAAATTCACTCTTAATTAGACAGAGCGTGTATTGCAGCGTGTTACATCACATCACAGCTGTAAGGTTACGGCTGGTCTCATTTAACATAATTGAACTTAGACCCCATTTACACGTGACATTAACATGCGTCTCATATCCAGATTGAGTCTCGCTGGATTGTATTTCCACCTGCTGTAAAATGTGTCTCCATGCACATTGAGTGTGTGTGTATGTGTATATTTCTCTTTCCCTCATCGAAACACAGATTGTCACACACATCACTCCCTCTTGTAATATTTATGTCCACCAGCATCCTGACAATCCATTTTTACCTCTGCCAAGGAGCTTCTGTTTCCACCTGTTTGTCTGCCTGTCTGTCAGCAGCACAGCTCCAAAAAACCTATGAACGGATTTCAATGAAATTTGGTGGAGAGATCGGCCTTGTGCCAAAGAACAATTGATTTTGGTGTCGATCCAGATCTGGGATTTCTGCCATTAGACAATTACCATTTATTTAGCCATAACTATGAAACTAACAGAGACAGATCCTTTGTTTGCAGGGTCAAGAAACCAATTTAAGTTACAATTTAAGCGATAGGAATGATATATTTGTTTGATGTAACAGCAAGTTGGAGAGTTGCAGAAGTTT
Organism: Centroberyx gerrardi; assembly: GCF_048128805.1. Classification (NCBI taxonomy): domain Eukaryota; kingdom Metazoa; phylum Chordata; class Actinopteri; order Beryciformes; family Berycidae; genus Centroberyx; species Centroberyx gerrardi. Next base: position 26,441,821 of record NC_136009.1, read on the forward strand.
TTGCTCTCTGAGTGCCTTCTAGTCGACGTGTTATTATGTTATGGTCCGAGCTGCCTGCCGTCTGGTTTGCGTGTACTTCCTGGTTAGATCCGCATACAAAAGTTTATTCCCATTTATGTAGCTCCTACATGTGGATTGGAGACACTTTGTATTAAGTTTGGATGATCGGATCTTGTGTGTTAGGTGCATTTGTATCTGGATTTTATGTGTTTTGGCATTATCCGATTACAATCTGATCACCCAGGATGCATACAGATGCCAGGTGTAAAGGGAGTCATATTCTATCTATATTACAAATGCAATGCATATTTGGAGGAAGAAAAATCAATCATTTGCACAGATCCACCATTTGAAACTGAATGAAAATGAAAAAATGTGGTACTTTTGAAAGGATAGCAGTAACTTAACCCCTTGGTTACTTTTACAAACTAGATCCTCTACATTTTAGAGGTATTGTGCATTACATTCAAGGTAACAACTTTATTTTTTCCCAAAATGGGTATACAGCAGCTTGGAGTAAAACTCTTCAAACACTGTATCTGATGACGCAACAAGACGAATCAACTGTATGGATCTAGCCTACTGCAGCACATCCCAGACTCCCGGGCCCGAGCCTCCCCCCAGCACATAAACAAAACCGCTCACCATTTACACTCAGCGATGCACTGACCCTGCATTAGCGGCTGTATCCAGCCAGCATCTGCTGCTCGGTGAGTCAGCTTCCTATCAGCCGCTGCGGCCCGAGTCATTCTGGCATCCAGGAAAGAGTGTTAGGCAGAGATCCCCCTCAGCTTAGCAAGAACTGCTGATCTCATCCAGCCGCACTTTTGTTTCCAGTAACAGCCCAGATAGTGTATTTCAGTTTCCCTTTGTGAATACGCAGGAATTTGTGTGTGTGTGTGTGTGTGTGCGTGTGTGTTATTCACTCTCACCATTATGATGGTGAGAGTGGGAGGAAAAGGGGGGGAGAAAAGGAGTTTGTCTAAAAGTAGTTTTGGTTGTGTGGTGTTGAGTTAGTACACTCTAATGTTACAGCTTGACTTTTATTTTGAATAATGTGCGGTTACAAATGCCTGAATCTGCATTTTCTTTTTTTTTTCTTTTTTTGGCCTAATGCTTAAATGTCTAAAAGGGGTATAGCCGTCTAAAGCTGACTGTCTGAAAAGGTACATGGTTTTATAAAGGGCTGAAAAGGCACAAGGCATTCAGCGGCTTCAAGGGATTCAAAGGCCACAAGAGATTTGTAAGCAAAGGGGGAGGCAGAGGATACTCGATTCCCACAGACGCTTTCATAGCAGGAGCTATACGGAATCAAAATGCTACTTCAATACAACAAGGAGCTAAAAAAAAAAAAAAAACGATTCAAAATCAAAGCAGAGAAGAAACATCTGTTCAAAGCCTACTGGGAACTGTAAAGGCACTCTGAACCTGTGCTGTCCACATACTGAGGATGTTGTTCCATAGATGAAGTCTGCATACAGATGGAACCATTGAAGTCGGTTTTTAAGTATTTGCTGCACGGTTTATGCGCCGCTGCTGCTCCACCCCCCTCCCCCAAAAGAAGAAAATCCTGCTGTTGAAGACATGTTGAGTTTTGAGTAGCCTATAGGGCCTGTTCTCTCTGGGGGTTTGTTGAAAAGCATGCTGGGAAATGTAGGAAATAAGTAGCTGAAGTAGACAAGGCAGGTTGAGGGAAAGTGGGATATAAATATGCGAAGTATACAAAATAACTTCTTGAATGCATACATTCAAGAAGTTATGTATGGTCATGTATAGTGTCTTGTTCTTGTTCCCTGGTGATGGCACCTGAGACTAATTCTGAGACTAATTCATCCCTACCCCACCTTCTACTCATTGGGTAAGCAGAGTCAGAAATGAATGTACATCGGAATGAATGTGTGAGAAAATTCGAATGACCACTTTCTTAATGTAACACAATTAGAGGTGCACATGTGATGAACACAACGTAACACAAATGTGATGTTGTATATGTATATGATGAATGATGTACTGGAGTCGGACCCCAGGAAGACTAGCTGGTGCCATGGGCATCAGCTAATGGGGATCCTTTTAAATAAATAAATAAATAAATGCATTGAATGTCACAGATTGATATTGATTGATTGATATATAAGAGTAAGAGAGATATATAAGATATGTAAGAGTATCCAAGTGTGGATTTTACATTTAAATGTAACTGGTGCAACAGGCTTCTGGAGTGCATACATTTTTAATATGGGCGGTCCCAGTGGGAATGGAACCCCTAACCTGGGCAGAGTCAGATTCATGATCCATCAGGGTTTGGGCCATTCATGAACTGAATTGAGAATGCATGGTAAAATCCACTTCAATTCCCGGAGTTGGAGTTGGAAAGTGAATGTCACCCAGCTGTAAGGAAACAGAATGTGAACTGAATTGGAATGACAGGAAACAGAATTGAATTCCATTAAGTTCCATGAAATTCCACTTCTGAGAGAGTTTGACTTGACATTATGAATCAAACATTATGAATCAAATAAAAGACAGTTAAACAAATCAAATACATTCAATCACAATATATGTCACGATTACATGTTGTAATCGTGACACATACACAACCTTTAACATTTTCTGATATTCAGGATTGATAATATATAACACTACGTGTAATCTCAGATATGTAGTAAGAAAAAAACAAAAGAATGAATGGAATTCACAGAATTAAATTCACCTTCCTGAAATTCCAACTCAATTCCAGTTCTGTTTCCTGTAGGTTTTTTTCAAATTCCAATTCCAATTCCTCAGTTGACTTGACTGATGAGTTCATTCATGAATTCACCCCCGACCCCGGTAGCCGCCGAGCTGAACGGTAACCACAACACAGGAGCAGCTCTGCGGCGCCTCAGAAGCTCCCAGCATTCAACAGCTGTGTGAAGCTCCAGAGGCGGAGCGTCTCTGGGTCAGCGAGCGAGCCTCTCTCCAAACACCGCACACTTCCCATAAGCATGACTACATCCCTGCCGGAGAGATACAGAGAGCGACTCCCCTTGGCCCGTCTTCCCGGGAAAACTCCCCAAAGCCTCGGTGCTCCTCGCCGCGGGCCTCAGACATGTGTAATTGGGTATAAAATACAGCTGTGCAGCGGGGCGGGCGGACGGGCGGGGCGGGGGCCGATGTAACACCGGGGGACCCGAGGCGCGGGGCGGAGAGCCTTGAGCTGCCAGTGCACAGAGACAATTAGGTCCAAATGAAAAATTGATTTCCACTCATACTGAATGGATGTTAAAACAAAGCACGTAATAAATACCATCTGGCGACAGGCGGGAGTGCCGGCCACAGCAGACGAAGCCCCTTGTTAGCCTCGGCAGCGTCGGCGTATCGATCGCTCGCGGTGACAAAGGCAACTCTGAACGCGGCCGAGAAGATATATAATTCAATAAACATAGCAGGCCGCCTTAGATCGTACGTGGCAACGCGGGCATAGAGGTGCCACCGTCAATATGTTCCTGCTGGTCGGTCTGTCGGCAGAGAATTGATGGAGTGAATGCTGAGATTGCGTGGATCAAAATAGCGATTGAGTTATGCATCGGGGTTGCAGAGTGTTGTTGGAAGCAGGATTACATGCGGGGCTTTGCTGCCTGTTGTAGCGGTGCAGGAGCGTCCGCTGCTCCGGCTGAATGTGAAGTGAAACTGAAACCTTAGTGAGTGTTGCAGGATGAGAGAAATGACGAATCCGCTGTTTGAAAAAACTGACACCTACTCATGTAAAATGATTGTTTGCATGACAGGAAAGCACATAATGGGCTCTGGGTTAGAAGTCATGAGAGAGAAGAGAAAGAAGTTTTGTTTCACAAAAGATTTTGTGGACTTAGTTTGGTATAATTGTGTTTTTGTAACATTTATTTAATCTAAATCATATTCATTATTGCTTATTTGTGTTTTGCTCCTTTTTGCGCTTTCGATTTTACACCATATGGTTTCATAACAAGCTGTAGTGACTCCTCTAAACGTCGCTTGGCCACAGAATGGGGTTGAAAAGCTAAGACATTAACAAACTAATTAGGTTTTTGAGGATAAAATAGTTAGCATTTTTGAAATATTGAGTGATGAATTTAATTTACTGAAAGTTTTCCAAAAGGGATAAACAGCGATTTGAAATGAGACCCTTCACATTTTCAAATGATCATATCGTTCTTCTGTGTTTATGGAATATGTACATTATGGGTCGGACTAAATGTATGTGTGAGAGCGTTTTAATGAATAAATGGATTCACCCGCCATCTACAGGTTTCCTATTAAGGGGGGCAGGGCAGCTCTTATTCACAGACACTGATGGAGGCCAGAGGGTCATAAATGTTCTGCCCATCATGAAAATAAAATGAAAATTGAAATATATTTTCTTTGAAATTGCGGCAGACTGTGGTTGTACTGGGCAGCTCCCAGTGTGAATGTGTGGAGAGTGAATGTGAAGAAATGTGTGCTGAGTTAACTTTCAATGGGCAAAAATTACAAAATATACATGTATTAGTGAGATTTTCATTATGTAATTACCCTGTAATGTTGTGCACTTCCAATACTGTTATTACACTGGAATTGGATCAGCGTAAAGTATTTGTCTGTTTTGCTTGAGGAGTTTTATCAGATGACATTTCCCTCGGTTTAATTTTGCACATCAGAAAGCCCGTGTCTCTTTGACGAGACTGAATTGCTGCACGGTAAACTGAAGAGAGTCTTCTTTTAAGGATCCGTCCTCCGCCGAATCTGATGAGGGATTCCTCCCTTGAAGCGGAGCAGAGAGTGTGATAGCATCGCTAATCTTAAAGGGCTTTGTATGCTCTTAGTATACCTCAATAAATCAAGAGTCGAGATCCGTCTTCAAAAGAGCGAGAGGGAGAAAGAGAGACAGAGGGAGGAGAGAGACAGAGGGAGAAGGAGAGACAGACAGAGGGAGGAGAGAGAAAGGAAAAGAAACAGAAGAAAGAGAGAAAGTGATAACAGAAAGAGAAAGAAATAGAGAGAGGCAGGGGGAAAGAGATGCGGGATGGAGAAAGAAAGGGAGAAAGGCAATTAGACAAAACGAAAAAGAAAGAGATACAGGAGAGAGAGAGAGAGAAAGAGAGAAGCTTAAACATTATCATTGCAAAATGGGTGAATATGTTCATTTCAAAGAGCCTTTGAAAATATTGGCACAATTGAGTTTGTGGCCTAAGAAGCAAAGCATCTCAAAAGACTCGCTGCACGACATCCAGTGAGAAGGATCCAGTGACAAACAGTCGAAAAATAGAAAATTGCTGCTTGAGGATAAACGTGACAAATTCTGGAACGTTTTCACTTACATTTTAGGCATTTAGCCTAGACTTACACTCGTTAATGTCGTTCTACATCCTTTGAAATCATGTTTCAGTGGAAAAGTTCCTCTCAGTTTAGTTGAGTTAGTTTATTGGCACAGCGATGAGACACAGAAGTGAAGTGAAAAACACACAGAACACAGAAACACACAGAAAAAATGACAAATTCGCACAAGTTAGATAAAAACCCCAGGGGGCTTCGAATCATCTCACCTCAACAAGAGCGAAAGGGAAAGGAAGCGATGTCTTCAACACTTCCATGTGTCTAATTAAAGAGGTTGCTTCCTTACTTTAATCTACTCCACAGTGCAACTAGACTTAATGAAATCTGCCTTTTTGGAGAGACTCTTTCATCAAGCCCTTTGAGGGTCTATCCGTTTTCCTTTTCTCACACCTACTGTATTTTTTTGTTTGTTTGTTTTCAGTTGTTGATATGTGTGAAATAAATAGCCCTGACATCAAATCAAAACTAATACTTTTCAGCAAATGAACACTGAGGAAGGCCTGCAGAAACATCCATGTTATGCAAGGTTTTTGAAATGTTGCAAAAAGGAGCTAAAAAGCTAAAAGGTTTCTCAGACGCAGAAATAATCTCATTGGTTGAGTTAAACCTCAGTGGGCGGAGCCAAAGAACCACAGTTTGTCCGGTTAAGTAACATTAGACTGAAGCCCAGTTAAAAAGGCAAGAGGTTAGGGAGGAGGAAGCTAATGTGATGAAGCCTAGCGCTCTGCTACTAACTGAAAAAAAGTAATCTAGCCATGCTAAATTATCTATGTTAGCCTAGCCCACCTTCCAAGTTCAAACTAGCCATATTAGCTTATAGCTATCTAGGTAAGCTAGTTAGCTAGCTGCTGACCTTCAACATCATGAATGCCATGGTCATGAATCAATGGGTAAAATAAGTCTTTACAATTCATATTTTTATTAATATTTTGACCAGAGTTCCTTCTTTGCCATGCAAATTTGCCAGTTAGCTAATTTGCACTTTGGCTCCGCCCCAATATGATATCCTAAAATTTTGTGAAATGAGCATGAAGTCTGAAACACAGATTATGTGCTGCAGACACAAATTATGTGAAGATTATGTTCCTCCACCACAAATTGGACGAACAGCACGAACTGGACATGGCAGTTTCACCTAAAGCTCGGCTAACAGTAAAGTTTAGGCAACTAAACTTGGTTAAGGTTAGAGAAAGGCTTTGGTCATGGTTAAGAAACTTTAGGTAAAACTTCAACTTTGACTCACAAACTGAGCATTGAACCTGGGTCATTGGCATTGAAGGCAAATTCATATTCCCATCTACCAACCGACCACAACACCCTTACTTTCCACTGCACTACTTAAATGTGACACTACTTACTGTTTATTGTGGTGCCTCCTTCACTGAACCCTTTGTGCTGGGAACAGGGAATTCTCTCAGTGTTCGTGCACGTATTTTCATTTCAAGACTTTGTGCTTATTTCCCAAAATTTCGAGAGATCAGGCTGCTCCGCCCATTGAGGTTTCAACCCATGAGAAATGTTTAAAGAACTACAACTCAAATCTGTCCACAAACACCACACTTGCATTTGTTCTTCTCATACATTTAACGTCAGATAGAAAACAACCCCATAATGAACCTGTATGACAGATCGTTAGTGATCCTCCTCTCAGATCGTCCCCGGGGGGGAGCAGTGTTCCCAGCACCAGCGGAAGCATCCAGAAATCCCCTCAGGACCAAATGACAGAGATACAGAGTATAGGATAACATGTTTGTGACAGAGACTGACAGACAGAACCAGAGGGCATGATGGGGGAAATGTCTCCAGCCATGTGCAGGAGGGAAAACCCAACAACCCATCATGTGCAGCCTATCGAGCTGTGTCAATATAGGAATTATTTTAATATTTTTATGGCTTCTTTGTCTTTTACTGCACTGTATCTTATGATGCTGATGCCGTACCCAATTTCATTTTAGGGATTAATAATCTATCTATCTATCTATCTATCTATCTATCTATCTATCTATCAGTTTTGGTTGGTCCTGATGTGTCTCTAAATCCAAATCCAACCCTTGGAAGTTGAATTTAAATCATTGTTCAGCTATTCATCGCTTTTTAGTTCAACCCCTCTATTTATACGTGGTTATAAAAGTTATTTTGGTTTGCGGCTGAAATCCAGCATGTCACTTTTGGCACCGGCATCTAATCCAATAAATCTAATTGCTACCCAGTGACAGTAATTTGAACCAAGATGTTGATAGCATGCTGGATCATCATGTTCTTGCCAAGAGGAAACTCCTGCCTGTGGCAATTTGAGTGAAACACCATCCAAGTTGCATTTGTGCTTTTGTGAAATAAAAGTGCCAGGAAATTATGAACATGGAGGTGCTCTTACCGTGTGTGAACGCCGCGCTCTCAGAAGTTAATTACAGTTAGTCGCAGTGGCATCATGGGAAAATGTCCCTGATGTTGTTTTTGCGGTCGTCTGCAACACACGGGACAATTGATTCCCATTATAGCTGCACTGAGATTTGTTTCAACTTGTTGTTTTTGGTACCGTGAGGCGGGGGGGGGGGGGGGGGGAGTCATTTCTAACTTGAGTCATCTGAGACCGGAGACAAAGATCTCAGAATTTCTCAAGAATACTGTTGGTTACTTTAATTTCCGTTTTGTTTAATTTCCGTTCCAAAGATTGCGTAACTGAACTGCTTTTTCACCAGAAGTAATTTTGTTGTTGTTTTGGGAAGGATTTAGAAACTGCAACATCAACAGCTAAACCATTGTACTGTGTCCATTCTTTGGAAGTTAGATTGACTCTAATGGCATTGAGCTAAGTACTTGCAGATATTGGATGTGACCAAAGGAGGGGTGATACTCCCGGGGCGATATTTGTACATCATTCAATCCCGAGCCAGAAATCAATTGAAAACAGTTCTGCTGTGCATCTTAACAGCCCACCCTTTAACTGCCCACACTTCACTCTGATGTGAGGAAGACTGAACAGCATAAACACTGATCATCAGACTCAGAACTGTGTGCGTTCATTAGGAGTGACTGATAGATAGATAGATAGATAGATAGATAGATAGATAGATAAACTTTCCTCAGCAGAAATAATCTCATTGGTTGAGTTAAACCTCAGTGGGCAGAGCCAAAAAAAAGGAAGAGAAAATGAAAAAATACGATCTTATCTAGTTATCCGTTAGCTACGTGGCCTAGCTGACCTTCCAAGTTCAAACTAGCCATAGGCTACTAGCCTATAGCTATCTAGGTAACGTTAAGATAGTTAGCTAGCTGCTGACCTTCCAACATCATGAATGCCATGGTCATGAATTAATGAAAAAATAAGTTATTGACATTTATATTTTTTATTTATGTTTTGACCAGAGTTCCTTCTTCCATTCTGTGCAGTCGAGTAATGCTGTTTTCCAGTTAGCTCACAACTAGCTGTGGTTCTTTGGCTCCGCCCATTGAGGTTTAGCTCAACCAATGAGATTATTTCAGCCTCCAGAGCAGCTCTGTTTCAAAAAAATATGTTTGCGCAATCATTAGGATTTTACTGATCTTTGCAGACAGAGAGACAGACAGACAGACAGACAGATACTTTATTAATCCCTGGGAGGAGATCAGGGTGTCGGCATGTTCATTTTAGGATGACATCAACTCATTCTCCCTCCATGACGCTGACTTTATACGGCAAATATGTAACGCTTCCAGCTTGTATAGACTCAGTATTCAGCCTCTGATCTCCGCCGGCTGCTTCCAGAGCCAGAACCAAACATGACTATCAGCTGATAGCTGTGTTTGGAGTGGATGGCAGCATCACAGGTTCAGTCAGCAGCACAGCTCAGTCTCATCAACAACATGCGCATCTGTATACATGTGCATGTCTAACAATGTTTACTGAGCATTAGATAACAGGTAGTCCAAGCAATCTAATTGGTCAAAGACAGTTCCTGATAATGTTGATAATTCCCATTATGTACGGTTAGTCAGTGATTGTTCTTGTTATGTTATGTTATGTTATGTTATGTTATGTTATGTTATGTTATGTTATGTTATGTTATGTTGTCTGTCTGTCTGTCTGTCTGTCAGCAGGATATCTCAAAACTTATAAATGGATTTCCACAAAATTTGGCGAACAGATCGGCCTCGAGCCAAGAAACAACTGATTAGATTTTGGTGGTGATCTGGATCTGGGATTTCTGCCACTAGACAATTATCATTTTTCAGCCATAACTACCGGTATGCAACTAATGGATACAAAGACTTAATTCCAAATCCTAAGGGGATGTTTGCAGGGTCAAGAAATCAATTTAACTTAAAATTTAAGCGATAGGACTGATGTGTTTGGGTGTAACAGCAAGTTATTTGTGCAAGGTTTGTGCTCTTGGAATGCCTTCTAGTTTTCTGTTTTCTATGCATGCTACTTTCAAGAAAACTTTTCAGTCAGTACCCATGTGTTGGTGATTGTTGAATAAAAGCCATAAAACCCCTGAGGACGTTCTTTAGTGTGATTATGTACTTTGGTTCTGCAGCTCGTTCCTATTGCATCAGCGTCGCGCCCATAATGAGAGTAAAAAAAACTGTCCTGTCTGTCTCGGGTCTTACTGCCAGATACTAGGAGGTTTCTGGCAGAGCAGGAAGGTAAGGTGAGGACACACATCATGAATGCATTTGCAGACGCCATATATCCATTTTAGTACATAAACATGTCCTGAAATGAACACAAGGCTACATCTCACTGCAAAGGCTGAGTTTGGTTTGGCTTAATGGCTGAAAGGTTGATTTGTGCCACAATAAACAAAATTCTATACATCCTTTTTTTTTTTTTTTTTAAATCTTATGACCTGGAGTTAATCATTCAATATCTCTAACACATTCTAACATACATTAACCAGACTGTAAAAGTGTAATTTTGTCAAACAGGGACTTAATCTGTGTACTATCTTTTTAAAAAAAAATACCACAAGGTGCTTGAATTTTGTGCTGTCACTTATTTTGTCACAGTTGGTGTCAGTGTTTTTTTAAATGGTTTATATCTGATTTTGGAACAAAAAGCTTCACACAGCTCTGTACAGTAAAGGAGACATCAGGGGCGAGTCACATTGTAGTCACTGGTTCAGCATGTGGACTGTACTGTATCGGACATAATAGCTCTCTGTTTGGACTCTCTGCGCTTACTGAGAATCAGAAGTGACATAATCACTTCCTATAAATGGAAGTAGGTAAGAAGAGCTGCTGGCCTAGTTTGTGGATGCTTGCCTGTATCTCTGCTGTATATTGGTCTATATTAGCCTACAGCAGGTTTAGATAATATGCCAGTTAGCAGAACGTTGTATTTTGCACTGATGTGTGAGTTTTGCTCTGCATTAACCTATAGACTCTCTCTTTGGGTTTATCAACTTACCTATTTGCTTTGTTTCTTCATGGTATATGATGATATGTGTATATTGGTAGGGTTCAACGGGGGGATTTTGAAGGCCGATACCAAAGTTTTTGCACTGTAGCTGTATGCTAAAAAAGAAATACAAAGATTCAGTCATTGTCAGTGTGGAAAAGCCTCTGAAACAGCATTTAAACCATCATGGGACACTAGAGCTCTCCATTGAAACCCAGAATAATGAAATTCTTTTAGGGTTAGCAGCTCTAAGGCAGCAGCCTTTACTGCCTTTAAATGATGAATTAATTTACAAAAAACAGTACTGAACAGTGAAATTAATTAATAAAATGTGCAAAGAAAATAAAATTTCAGTTTTTCTGTAGGAACCTCCATCATATCCGCAGTGCACAACTGGTTGATATCCGATATTTAATAAAATATAGCCCAATATCGGCCCGATACATCGTCAAATTGATATATCAGTCTAACCCTAGCATAGGGTATTTTATTTTATACTCAGATTTGCTCTGTTTTTTAAACCTTGTCTGCAAATCAAATTTCCCTTGCAGGACAAAGGACAACAGGAGATTAGATTTTGCAAAAGACAGAACAGAATAGAATAGAACAGAATAGAATAGAATAGCACAGAGCTGAATCAGATGGAGTGGAGCGTCTCTGCATGCACACGCATTGTGGCTACGTGCCTCCATGTGCAGAGGGGATGGAGGCTGCAGGACGGTGAGAAGGGCTGACAGCACCAGCAGAACAGCCTGCAGCGCTCTGTACATGAATTAGCTCGCCTCGCAAGTCTGCACAGGGGAAACCGGTTCTCGTTATCAGAGCCGGGGCAACCCCCGAGGTGACAAGTTGATTTGCTCCTCGCAATCCCAATGACCTGGTTTTTGTAATACCCACCGACAAATCACCCCCCGCTCGCTCGTCAAGCATGCACTCGATGGGTTTTAGATGAGGGGTTAATGGAAGAGCGAGATTTGTGTGACGTTTTGGTATCGTCGGTTTCATAACTTGATCGTCAGGTGAGAGATTGTTTCGGATTTATACTGTATCTTTCAAAAAGCAGTTTTTCTCTGTTGCGCAATCAGATGCCGTAGCCTTTTTCCTCTCTTTTGGCGCGGCGCCTTATTTTACTTAATTGGAAAGCAGTTGCCCCTCCATCACGCAGGCGCTGGGTTGGGGATGGGATGGCACACCTAAAACTTGAAAAACTCAAATACTCTACTAGGGGATCTACTACAAAGTTTCATAAGGTCTGGCAGCCATTTTTGATTTACTTTGACCTAGAATTTCCCTCTAGAGATGCAGAACCATAACCAAACACATGTAATAACCATTTTTTTTGATGTTGTATGTCTATTGTCTATGTATGTTTTTGCTTCTAAAAAAACCCAATAAAAACATTTGAGTAAAAATGTAGTTTTTCATACTGTGTTAGCATTGTGTAAGGGGATGAATCCACTTGGCTGCAGAGTGTTAAATATACACATGTAGAAAGATGTGTATTGTATATAGTGTACTGTCCATAGTGTTCCTTTCAGTGTCACTTTGCCCTGTAAATGACATCATGTTGTCTTTGCGTCGTGCCTCAGTAAGTACTGTAAATCTGTCATTTGTCAGCATGTAGACAAACTCCTGCCCAGTCACTGTACTCTGTAATTAATTTGATTCTAATCCAGATGGAAAAACTGTAAACGGTCTTCAGACTTCAGGGAATATAAGCGGGGATATTTGGCCAAGTACAACACTGAATCAAGCAAACAATGAGAGAGGCAGCAGCAGACGGGTGAGCCAAATCTCATGCATGTCACAAAAGCTGTGGCATGTCGGCTCCTGCACTGGGTTGTTTTTTTTCTCACAGCAACACCTCATCTAGAGTTTCTCAGGAACAAGTGAGCACAGGCAGACAGGCCCGCATTACACCATCGCTAATAAGAGAAGCTGGCACCGGGCCATGGGAAAAACAAATCTGTTACACTTTACAGTGGCTGTGTTCCAGCAAGCCCAACTGTGTTGTAAAGTAATAACTCGCATTATTCTCATATAAGTAAATGACCATTTTGCTACTTTCTATCACCGATTGATCAAACACAACAGTGATTCAACCTTTATCCAGTTCATGAAAGTTTTTCCATTGTCTGTTCTAAACAGCCTCGTAACTCTTTCCTGGGAAAAATCCTCTGCTGCACAGGAAGTGATGCGTTTTGCGTTTTTCAGTTTTGTTTGGCATAAACAGAAGAAGAAGAACTGGGTAGTTAGCATGAGCAGCGATAGCCACCATGGCTGAACAGACGAAGAAAAGAGCGCCACCTACAGAAACTCAAACTTCACCTCTAAAAATGACGATCTGGCAGATTAGTACTACTTTAATTTATGGAAAAGTACTGCCAGTACACAACAGCACTGTGTTAGTTAGTACTAATAAAAACCTTCCTAATGCATAATGTAATTACAAGGGTATACCAACACAATATAATGACAATTAGGGAGATTTTTATTGTTTAAGTACTTATTTAAGTTCTTTCGCAGTATTATTGTGGGCTTACAATACTTCACCACAGACTACTGATGCACTTTGAATAGGGCCACTGTAAAATGAAAGCTACAATATGCAACTCCTTGAGTCAGTGAAGTGTGTTGTTAGTCCCGCCCTCCTCCTCCTCAGTTGGTGAAGTTCCCGCCGTAGTACCTGTCAGTCATCTTGACGAGTCATCTAGCCTGAGGCCGAGCTAACCGGCAGCCATGACGCCTGCACAGATGATGAAGAAGCAGGCAGCGAACGCAGACAGTCTGCAATAAAAATAAAAATAGTAGTTATGTTTATCATGTTTTTGAACCGGTTTTGTCTGCTGCACGTTTAGCTTCGCTGTTCATGTTTCATTTTTTACGCTTTCTGCCATTGTTGTTGTTGCCGTGACTTCCCTGCTCTGTGGCTACTAGCCTCACTTTGATAGCCACAACCCCACAGCAAAAGGTATATGCCATAAAACCTCCCAAACATCATTGAAAATCTAATTTATGTACTAATTTACAGTATACTACAGATACTAATTGAGGATTGCCACTCATTGTTGTACCTACACTAACCATTAATGGTCCAATGAATAGCTAGGCTTGTATGGACTTGTGATAAATATTATCACTTTTGTGGCTAAGGTCCCTCCCTTTTTTTCTGTCTCTTATTTTGTAAGGATACATCTCTGTCAAGGGTCACTATTGATGATCCTCCATTTTGGCTATACTTGACACCATTTATACTTCTATACCTGTACAGGATGTCCGAACGTCTGAGTGTACTGTAATGTTTATGTTTTGGGTAACACTTTACAATAAGGGTACAATAATTAAGGGTTAGTTAATGCTTAATAAGCATTAACTAACCCTTAATTAACAGTTAACTAATGTGTCTGGTAATCATTTACTAATGGTGTTCATGTTAACTAAGGTATTAATTTATACATTATTTAATAGTCATCTTTATAAACTATTAAATAATGTATAAATGAATACCTTAGTTAACATGAACACCATTAGTAAATTACACATTAGTTAACTGTTAATTAAGGGTTAGTTAATGCTTATTAAGCATTAACTAACCCTTATTAAGCATTAACTAACCCTTAACTTAGTGTACCCTTATTGTAAAGTGTTACCATGTTGGGTAATTTATTTGTTTTGGGTGTAGATATTGGAAATGTAAATAAACTTCAAAAAAAGAAAAAAAGAAAGAACATCCAATTTCAGGCAAATGGGGGGATTTAGGCATCTAGACACAAGGTCATGGACAGACACAGACTCGTTTTATTTATTATTTTAATGTCAAAAAAGTTGCATATTGCACCTTTAAGTCTTCCCAACAAATGTTCCAAAAAAGCAGCCCGCATGGCAACTAAGTGAACCCTGCTGCCTAGCTAGCCTGCCAGCCACGACAGTGAGCTAATCGCAGGCTCATGCTGACTGAAGCTCAGTCTTGACTGGATTCCCCGCCACAAAACTTGGCAGAGCGATAAACAATCCGCGGTGCATGTAAGGTGACTGTGGGAGCGAGTCACCGGTATGGGAGCCGTTCTGGTTTGTTTCCCGTTTGTAATGCCTTGTTGATATGCGCTGATTCCAGAGTACACAAGCTTGTCAGATTCTGCACTAAAAACACAGGTGTCTGGATGTGCATGACTTATAACTGCAGTGATTTGCCAAGGATTTTGCCCTTATTTGACCGGTATCTTTACCTTACTTCACCTCAGCTATAGGCTAACTCCGCCCAGGCTCAGATACGGCTTCCATTGTAGTTGCAGTTCAAGATTGCAGTATTTGTCAGGATGTCCCTGTACCGTATTATTGTTATTAACGCAACATTTACACTTGTTGATGTACATGTACTGTGTTATTAAAGCTACAGTTGTTTCTATTTATCATCTTTATTTTCCTATCATGGCGAGACGCATTAAGTGGCAGGTCTGGATGTGTGTAGATCTTGCTCACATGGCTGTTAGATCCTCAAGACTCAGCATGGAAGTGGTGCACTGTGATTGAAGGTAAAGAGGTGTATGTTGAGTAATACTTTTTAGTTGATGTTTGTATTGAAAATAGTCATTAACAAGCTCATTTTATATGCTTGTTTTTTATATAATTATTTATTTGGTATGTTCTGTCACTCTCGGCCAATATGTTTTCTTAGCCTTCTTGTCTTTTAAAAGAGGATCCACATTGGAAATAAGTTTGGAAACTTTATGTGTTATCCTCGATGACTTTAATGAATGCAT
This sequence comes from Centroberyx gerrardi, assembly GCF_048128805.1. Lineage (NCBI taxonomy): Eukaryota > Metazoa > Chordata > Actinopteri > Beryciformes > Berycidae > Centroberyx > Centroberyx gerrardi. Next base: position 26,457,292 of record NC_136009.1, read on the forward strand.
GACTTTGATTATCAAATAAACAGACAACCTCTCTGTAGTCTGGAGTGGGAGAAAGTAATGCAGAGGCAGATTTGAATAAATACAGCACAGCCACAGGAGATTCATTTCAAACATTTTCGGGGCAAGTCTGGACACCGAGCGCTGTGATCTCGTCAAATGTTGTGTATGTGCAAAAAAAGGAAAAACCTGTTCAGCATTTATTGTGAAAAAACCTGATACAGTTACAGCCAGCCTACTGTATTCAGTTTCAATGCATACTACTGGAATAAATAGATGTGGAGGGGCAGCCTGGTGGTTCGGGAGACCGTCCCGTAAAACAAGAGGTCACAGGTTCAATCTCTGCAACAGTCAGTGAGTAAAATTACTGACTTATGACTATTAGCATTACACACACATGTTGACACACACTAGAGAACACACTTGAAAGTTAATAATGCTGACAAAGGATGACAGATTAATGCAATCTCTCCTGTTATGAATAGCAGATTGTCAGACAGGCAAAGGTGTGTGTTATTCAATCACTGAGCAGGTGTCATCTCACATACCTCTCCTGTGTGTGTGTGTGTGTGTGTGTGTGTGTGTGTGTGTGTGTGTGTGTGTGTGCATGCATATGTGTGTTTCTTTAGCCCTGCTACTGCACAGCACTATCATTATGTGGAGACCTCATGTAATTAATGAATTAACCCCCAACCTCTGCTTTCCATGAAACGCATTCGCATAATGAAATGAAATGAATCATAATGAAATTTGCTGAGATCAGCGGCGCTCCGGGTTTCAGTTCTATAAGGTCAAGATTTTACAGTTTTTCACTTCCTGATTTAACAAAGCAAAACCTGAATTTTGCTTGAATTTTTTCATTGCAGGAGGAAGATTGAAACTCACGCATCTAGAAGAAGAAGAAAAATAAATTGCAAAAATAGATTACAGCTGAAACTACAGAGAGTTCAGTTTGCACAGGATTAGTATTCAGATTTTGATTCAGATTCAGAAAAAGCTTTATTGGCAGGAATCAAGTAGTATTGAGTGTTTCCAAAGCATATTACAATAGTACAGGATACAATAAGATACAATATAGACGAATATAGGAATTATAGGCAATATATGAATTAAAAATTAAAAATATAGGAATTCCTGATTATAAAAACTCGATTTTAAATATTGTTCATATGATAGATATTATTCTATGCAATGCTATGGCCAATATACTCGTATGCAATGCATCATAGATAATTTCACTAATTATCACCCCTGGGATTATAACACAATGAAACATATCGGGCAGCAAGTATCTTTGTTTCTATGAGTTTGAGTGAGTTTGGGAGGGAATAGAAATTAGGAAATGGCAAGTAGATTTCTCGTATATTTTGGTGTTATATGTATTATCTGGGGGTCTCTCTCTTCACTGAAATATGGGGATATGGCAGATTAGCACAGGATTAAAACCACAGACGATCTCCACAGTTATTACAAATAACTGGACGCTCCCAGGTAATGTTAGTCCCATGGAAATATGACTTTTGTCCATGTATATGCATTTGTGTGCATGCCTGTGTGTGTGTGACTGTGCCCCTGCATGTCGTGTGTTTCTGTGTGTGTGTGTGTGTGTGTGTGTGTTTGAGTGCATCTGATCCCTAATTGGCCCATGCTGGCAGAGGCACCTGTAAGAGATCCATCTCCTCCCCAGGCGGAGGGGCCGAGCGCCGCGGCTTCGCCCACACAGATGGACCTCGCAGCGGGCGGCGGTCCATGCCCCCCCCACCCCACCCCCGGCGGACGGTGTGTGTCGCGGTGGGAACGTCGTTACACATCAATCCCAATAAAGGCCCGACTTGTCTCAACGATGACATTTAGATGTTGTGTATCTTGGACAGAGGAGGAAAGGGAGTTTTCTCGTGTGTGTGTTTGCTTTGGCGATGGAGGAATGAGCTTATCGTGCCAATAATCTTTCTGAATGTGGGAGGTAGTGATTGTGTGAGAGTGTGTCAGGCGGAGAGAATGACAGTTCAGTGATGTATAAACCATGTACAATGCATCTAATGTTGCCTCTAGTCATTTCAAGTGTGTATCATTCTATAGATGTTTTTATTCAGTGTAACATTCACAGAATCCACCTGATAACTCGATCCTCATCATAATAATGTGATAATGTCATACAGTGGAGCGAAGAGAGTGGCGTGCACATGGCTGTCACAAGGCATTTAGCAAAGCACACAAGCTCTAATGAGATTTGACTATGATTAGCAACAAGACCTTGTGCTTAAAATCATCTTCAGCACTTATTTTAATGAGATGCTGCTCGAATGCTGTTTCAAAACAGAGCTAGGTCCAACCGGCATCCAGTGCCAATGTACACAAGCCTTTTATATCCTCAAAATGACGAGCTGACGAGCTTCATTTCAACACAAGATATGCACCGTCCTCTTTTAAAATGATTGAACATGAAAGTAAAGCTCATTTCGAAAATAAATAAATAAATGATGATGTTATTAACCATTTTCAAACTTTTACCTTCCCAATGCAAACAATGTTGAGGATGGAATCTTCTATGTTTCTGGATTAGTAAGAAATTAACTTTCTTTCACACATGAATACAGAGGATTTTGGCATAAAACCCCAGAATCACAACGTAAAATGATGTAATGTAAATGATGCAAATTTTGTTGTTGCATATTGTAAGTCCTCGAAGGAAAAGCTCAGTCAGTCAATTTGTGAGTGAAAATTTGTGTTCAATCCAATGAATCAAAACATAAACAAGGCCAGTGGTGGGGTGTCAGTATTTCAGCCACACTGCAGTGTGGGTCTTTAAATTATTAGTTACATTCAGACTTGGATCAAATAGCATTTGATTTAACATGCCTGGAGTACCAGATGGGTGGAGCCTTCTGCCTTTGGGACAATTCAGATAGTGTCAGGTAAACTGTCTGTCAGAGTATACGCCCACTTTTCCTGTCAGTCAGGGGGTTCCCCAAATTTTTGAGTTCGGTTTATTAAGACCTTATGGATAAATTGACGCCTCTGGTTACTGGTGTCAAGTAAACCTAAAATACAGGCAATGGTAGCTGCCATATTGATCTGAAGTAAACGTTACTATGGTTACAGACATTATTTACAGTCATCGCGAGATCGTAGGAGTGGAGTGACTCCCGTACATACACAGTACATACGCAGTAATGTTACTCCGGTCTGCTCCAGTGTGTACCATACATTCACTCAATTCGGTTGTCACTACCAAATTCTGGTGTGTGTACGTAGGCTTACTGACATTCAGTTATAAAAGTAGCCGGCCAGACAGAGGTGGGTAGACGACTAAACAGCCGGCAGCCGGCGCTTGGGGAACCCCCTGACTGAGTCAGTGCCTAAATGTTGCGGTAGTCTGTATTACTAAATATTATAAGTGCTAAACCTCACTCATAAAGAACTCTAAACAGGGTGAAACAAGCACTGAGATTAATTTACAAATGCTTTATGAGGCAGGTCTGGTCCAGTTTAACTCAGGACCTGCCTGAAGAACATGCACAGTGTTCCATATAAACCATGTGCAACAAATGTAAGAATTACCACATCATCAGCAAATGTGAAAATGACAGAGAGTTTCCCCTCGAGGATCTATGATCTCGTTGATTAGCTGTCAGCATGATACGACATCCATCGGCCCGATGTTGACAGACCGAGCCACTAAGTAGAAGCATATTTTACCCGACTCCTCTCACTAACTGGAAACATTAAAACATGTGGAGAATAAGCAAACAGCAGTTTGTCGTTGATGGACGAAAACCGCCTATGTGCAAACTGTAAGCTCTTCAGTAATGAAAACGAGTGTGTTTATTTTCTCATTGACTACCATAAGTATGTGTAATTTAGTGGAGGCTTTTTCCAAAGCGCCATACAGTCCCATGAATACATACATTTTCAGCATGGGTGGCCCCAGCAGGAATCAAACTCCTAACCCTGCCAGTATTACCTCTACCAATTAAAGGGATAGTTCACCCAAAAATAAAAATTCAGCCATTATCTACTCACCTTCTTGTCAGTAAAAACTCCATTGAAGTTTGTTGGGCCACCAAACGCGCAGCGAGGTAGCCGCCGTAGTTCCACCTCAGCCTTCTCCCAAATTATTAAAGTAACGAGGCCATCTTTTTACAGCTCCAAAATGAGCATGAAATGTCCATCAAGCTTTTCCAAACAGCTTGTGGAGCATGATCCAAGTGCTTTGTAGCCAAACTGACAATGCTCTGGTCGCACACACACACTACAGTGCTCTGGTAGGGTGCACACATGACTAAAGCATTGTCAGTGAGGAAAATATAGGAGATAAAGTAGTAAATATTGGACTTTTAGACCCATACTGCAATCGTTCAGCTACAAAACACTTGGATTCTGTTGCACAGGTTGTTTCATGAACATTTTACGCTTATTTTGGAGCTGTAAAAAGATGGTTAACTTCAATAGTTTGGGAGAAGGCTAAGATGGAACTACGGAGGCTAACTTGTTGTTTGATGGTCCTACAAAATGTAATGGAGCTTCGACTGACATGGGGATGAGTAGATCATGACTGACATTTCATTTTGGGGTGAACTGTTCCTTTAAGTATACAAGCCCCTGTGCACTTGAAATTATAGTTTTTATGAGTTTTTAACAGGTTTCAAGGGATCAAAGGTCATGAAACTCACATAAACTCACATAACACATTGATGCATGTGCTATGTGACTAACAGTGGTTTTTCTGCAACAACATGCTGATTTACCACTTTTACCATCTTTGGAGTGAAGTAAGAGAGGCTGTTGGGACTTGTCAGGATACACAGCTATAGTAAGGAGTAGGAATAGCATATTAAAAATACATGTGGTAGGGGTTGAATGAATGAGTAGCCTCTTGTTATGTAACGCAGTGTTGTGTTCTGCAAAACATTGAGTAACCGCTCGCTTGGCCGTGGAGTTTAGGCTAAGACATTTTGCTGGAGTAAGACTTGCTCCAGAGGAATGTCTGTGTGTGTGTGTGTGTGTGTGTGTGTGTGTGTGTGTGTGTGTGTGTGTGTGTGTGTGCGTGTGTGTGTGTGTGTGTTACAGCCTTTTGTGGAGTCTTAAGGATCCTGACGTGATTGAATAAGGACAGCAAGAGAGAGAGAGAGAGAGAGAGAGACAGAGAGAGAGAGAGAGAGAGAGAGAAAGGGGAAGAAGAGCAGGGAATCAAAGTCAGATGAAAACAGAAAGAGTCAGATAGAAACAGAAATACAGAAAGAAAGAAAGAAAGAAAGAAAGAAAGAAAGAAAGAAAGAAAGAAAGAAAGAAAGAAAGAAAGAAAGAGCACAGACTTTCTCATGTCTCACAAGAAAGACAGAGGAAAAACTGCCAAAACCAGAAAGAGAAAAACAGAGTTAAGGGAACAGAGAGAGAGAGAGAGAGAGAGGGAGAGAAAGAGAGATCAACACACACACACAGAGAGAGAGAGAGAGAGAGTGAGCGAGAGAGAGCGTTACATAACTTTGTCCTCGGGAAGCTCTGCCAAAACTCGGCTTGGCTTGCCTCACTACTACGACGACGACGGAGATTTTCTCATGGAACAGATTAAGCAGCGCTCAGGCGGAGACCAGCAGATGCATGATGGATCCCAGTCTCCCCGCTCCCACAAACACTGTAGTAAAACACAGCAGTGCGCTCTGCATCTCGCCCCAGCACACAGCACACTGACACGGACCAGAGCACTGCGGGACAGGCACATTCATATACTGTATGTCTTCTGCACTGTGTTTACATTTGAAGGGTTTCCAAAATGAGGCGTGCATTTGAAAAAAAGTGACACTTGCTCTTACGAAATGATTAATTGCATAAAATTAAATCAAATTACAGCACTTGGTTCAAGTAAGGTAAGGGCAAGTAAGGTAACGTTCTGCTGCTGCCAATTTTCAGCAATTATGTAGTGAATTACGACACTGCGATAAGCTTTGATGTGATTTTTATCGTATTGTTTTTGCTTTTGCACATTGTTGTATGTTGTGTGTCTGCAGCTTTGTAGGTCTTTGTTGCTGCTGGTCTCTCTTTGGAGAAACATTTCTACCAAATTCTAACACTTCCACAGACTGAGTCCTCCGTGTTTTAGAGGAGGTACTGAATGTTGAACTCTTCACAGAACATTTGTGAAGGATAGAAAGTTGCTAAGCATACACAGCAGGCTGGAAACAAAGGCTTGTGGCTTTCCTTCTATTTACAGTAGGAGTTAACAGTGTTTATATCTTTTACAAACTCTTTTACATAGACTATTAAACACTTAGAGTGCATTACTGAAGAGTAGTCTGAGTAGTTGTAGAGTAGTCAATTTGAATTGCTTGATACTTGACTTGATGCATGAAGAGAAGAGTTGAGACTTGACTTGACTTGGGTTCTGGTGACTTGGCACTTGACTCTGACTTGTACTTTGATGACTTGAAAAGGTTTCTGAAGTCTTGAATTGAGATCTTGTGTTTGTGTAAATGACTTGATTGAATTTATTGAAGTTGAAACTGATTATAGAAATCAAACTCATGATGCTCTTATCAAGTTTTTATCCTATTAAAACCATATTGCATTGAAAAGTCAGCAAGTGAAAAGATATTTAGTTTTCTTTAAGATATTAAATTGATACTGGACTCTTGATTTGTTCTGACTTGACCTGCTGTTCTACATTTAGACTTGAGACTTGACATTAATGACATGGACTTGACTTGGACTTGACTTGGAAATCTACATTTAGACTTGTGCCTCAAGACTTGAGACTGACTTGGGACTCGAGCAAAGTTGACTTGGTCACACCTCTGGTGTTTCAACTTCAATACCCAGAATTCCTGCGCAGTGAGGTCAGTAAACGTCACACAGCTCGCTCATCTTTACCGACCCGGCTGGTCTGTGATGCTTTAAAGGAAACCAAAGAGACGAGAGAGGAGAAGATCTAACTGCTGACAGTTTGGATTTCACTCTTTTATGTTTTGATTCGTCACTTTCTGTTGGCAGAGAAGTGTCCATACCTGACACCAGGATTTAATTTGGACAAAGGATGAATCTACTGTATGGCATCTCAATAACTGGGGATAGTCTTCTTTATTGCAGTCCCACTTTATGATTTGGGCTGATAAGACCGGCGTATTTTTATGTAAAAATCTTCCCTACTAGTGCAGCTTTAAGGAAATTGTTACAGAATTATAGCACATTAGTGAAGTTAACCCTTCAAATGTTTTATTGAACCTTCACACTCTGTGCCTCATCATGTCATCAGCATGTGTGCTTCACTCTCCTCCACTAACAACTCCGCTTTCCCATTTACTGCCTAATTGGCCTCTCAAGGATAATGGCCTATTTGTTTGTTTGTGTGTGTTTGTGTGTGTATTTAAATGTGTGAGCTCTTTTGCATGTCGGGTCCATGTAGGTGTGTTTGAATGTGTGTGTGTGTATTCGCGATGGCCCCTTTCCTCAATGTTAATGTCAAGTGAATGAGGCAGATCTATGGCAGGTGTGAGAACAGCTTGAGGCTGGTGTCATTAGGCTGCCACCGGTGTCACTCCGTCCTGCGCTCATCCAGCCTGGCACTCTCTCTCCACCACATGCCGCATCCACAGCCTCTTATTAAAGTGTGTACTCACTGCAAAATGATTTAATACTGACGAGCGCTGGTCTCTCTCTCTCTCTCTCTCTCTCGCTGACTTTTAAACTGATTACAGAGGAAACTTGAGGCAGTTTTCTTAAGCCAAGATTTTTACAAGCCCGGCCCCCCCGTCCTGCTTGGTGTGCTACTGAATTACTGCCATTTTCAACGATTCTGTAGTGAATTTTGATGCCGCGCCAACCTTTTATGTGATTTTTTTTTTCTTTATGATACATTTTTTTGTTGTGTCAAAATTGCAAAGTGTTCCAGGTGAATTAGACGATACATCTTTAAAACAAAAAAACGGGAAACATATACACACCCACCAACACACACATGAGTATACACACACACCTATGTATATACACTAAAAAATGCATACATGTCCATTAACCTACATATAGACATGAGGATCTATATAACACACCACCTGGTAATATAATAAATGGAATATATGAATCATACAGAGCAAAAAGCCCCAAAAAAGAAACAAAAATAAATAAACAAAAACAGATTTGAGCGATTACATTGTGTATTTTGATGTTGCCCCTAACTTTTATGTGATTTTTTTTAACGATACATTTTTTTATTGTGTCAAAATTGCAAAGTTTTCCAGGTGAATTAAACAATACATCTTTTAAACAAACACAGGAAACGTATACACACCCACCAACACACACATGAGTATACACACACCTATGCAGATGCCTATATATCAGTTACACCTATATAACAGGTAGTATAATACATGGAATATATGATTCATAAGGAGCAAAAAGCCCAAATAAAGAAAAACAAAACAAGAAACAAATAAACCAAAAAAGAAACTATTTGAGCGATTATTTTGTGAATTTTGCGCCCAGCTTTTATGTGATTTTGATTATATTTTTGCATGTTTGTCTGCAGGTTTTCTGTGGGTCTTTGTTCTCTTGTAAGAGCGGCTGTCACTCTCCGTGTGTCTACCTGGTTACATAAAGGTTAAATAAACAAAGTGAGTTTACCCTCCAGATTTAAAAGAAAGTGAAAAGTGCGAGTTGTGCGCTAGGTGTTGAAATGTGTCAACTTCAAGCATTTGAGGCTTTTGAATGTGCGAGCGTCGACATGAGTCGGAGGCTCGGGAGCGGACGAGGAGGGGAAGGGGGACAAAGTGACAGACTGCCATGGTAAGCCCTTGGCACTGCCATCACGCTGCATTGTGGGTAACACCGCATGACATGATGAGGGGAGTCGGAAAATGAATTTTCCACCGTGGGCGCGTGGCTTTGGGGTGATTAACAAGGTAAATGTTACTCTATACTAATTAACACTTTATTGATGCTGATGAATGTGCGTTTAAGGCGCCATAAATGTTTAATTCTCGTTAGGCGCGGCAAATGGAAACCCTTTGGTGGTTTTACCTTGGACTAATTTATGCGCATGCTGATAAAGGAGTGGTAATCAGCAGTTTGCCGTCTTAATAGCTCGGATTCATCTCTGAAATGTTCATCTGGATGTGGTGAAAAATACTGAGATTTGCAGAAATATGTCTAATCTTTCACACTACACCTTTAATGTGGCTCGGTGGTGGCTAATGACTGGACAAGTCTGCCACCTTCGCCTTATTTCTCATACATTAGAGAGGCGCTAGACCTGTGATTGCTGACTGTGGCCGTCAATTGTCCATTACATGCCTGCCAGAAGTATTTTTTTAACCTTTTTTTAATCCAGGGAAGCTTTGCTGAGCATGCATTCTCCTTTTCAGCAGAGCCCCGCTTCCCATTCTTAAAGTTACACGCAATCAACCCCGAGCGCTGCCAGGTACGGCCGCAGTCCGCCGTACTGTCGGCTCTGCTGGGGCGGCTGGCAGCTCAGTGCCTTGCTCTACGGCTCCACGGCACCTCGGCTCCACGGCTCCTCGACGGGACGGTTTCAGAGAGGAGAGCGTTCCTGTTTTGTTCCACACTCACATTTTCCCTGCACTGCAAAAAATGACAAGCAGTCCAGTGATTTTAACTTGTTTCCAGACCTATCAAGCTTATTTTGTGATATTTTTAGTCAAATTATCTCATTGCACTGGCATCTGCTGGTTTCAATATATTTCACTTGATTCATGCCAAAATGTCTTCTTTCAAGAAATCATCATAAAACAATGAAGAAAACCTTGAAACAAGAAACTTTCTCAGAGACAATTTCACCTTTACCAAGTAAATGTCCTGAAACAAGTTACATTATCCTTAGAAAAAAGCCTAATTTGTTGAAACCGGAAAATTGCCAGTGCAGTAAGATGAAAATAAGTTAATAAGTCTGGATACAAGACAGCAGCATCTAATCAGCGCTGCAGCAACACAGCTTGTCTGGTGGACTGGGTGGCACTGGGGAGCGTCCTGCTGCCACACTGGCTGCTCCAACACACACACACACACAGGCCACACACATACATACACACAAACACACACACACATACACACAAGACGACCCACACACAAGCCTATGATCACAGTCTTCATTGTCGGCGCTGGGGAGGGTGGTGCAAACAAACAGAAATGGTTACCATTCTTGTGTTAGAGATCAAACATACACACACACAAGCACAACTGCTCCCACAAGCATGGTCAGAAAGCTTTGCATTGACATACCAGCCCACATACTGAGACACACACACACACACACACACACACACACACACACACACACACACACAAAACACAATCCCCAGAGCCCAATATAGAGCCCGCTGCTGTGGAATCCCACACTGCCTCCTCTAAACACGAGAAGTGCTCAGACTTCACCGGAGCGACGGCTGTGAGTCACACAGGACCGAGCGAGCCGACGTGATTGGCCGGTTTATGCGATGCGGCTGCAGCGACTACAAGTTTAAGGACCGAGTGAGTCACGGACGCCCGAGATTACCCTGACATTAAAACCCACAGCTTGTGTAAATACGTCTCTATTATTCCAGCTCGGCTCTCTCATTCACTGTTTGCAGTGGCGTGATTCATGCAGTCGCAACACGTGACGCCGGCAGCAGGCGTTTTGGAGAGCGTGCACTTTCATGGGGGGGGTTTCCCACTGCAGTCGACTGCTAGCTTGTCATTCTGCAGAAATACACATCTTCCTATAATTTCCGAGTTCGAGGAAAATAAGTAAGTGCATGACATCATTGCATTGCACTGCCGAAGATGGTTGCAGAGACATTTTTCATGGGCAGCAGATGAACAAGAACATGATGGTAAAATCTCAGGCCGTGCATTTTGATGATGACAAAGAAGTTTTCTTGATCTTGAAAAATCTCATAAAACTACAGAAAGGACAGCAGGGTGAAATAGTGAGTAGAGAGCCTGTCTTTTAACTGGAGTTTTCATCTTATTCACTAAGAAATGTATGCAAGTTGTGGTGCAAACAAGCTCTGAAAAGCAGAATTAAACTAACAGCCGCTTCATCACCAACTGCTTCAGCTTCCAGACTATTCCACTAAGGCATCCTGGTATCCTGCTGCCCTAAAGCCCCTTTTTAAATGGAGCGTTCTCTGATCTGATCCTGGTTTCTAGGATGGAAAACCCGCTCTGATGCTTGTCTGACTCGCTGGTGACGCTGTCTGCATCTTGCATCAATGACAGCAGCCATTCTGAATGACCAAACACTCTGCGCAGTCTTTATGCTTTCAAACGATCTTATAATAATAATAATAAGAAGAAGAAGAAGAAGGAGAAGAAGAAGAAGAAGCTTTATTTATATAGCACTTTTCGAAGATTTACAAAGTTTCAAAGTGCTTTACAGTCAAAATAAAAGGAAGTCCAAAGACAATAATAACTACTAAGAGAGAAAAAGTTAAATAACAACAATAAGAGAACAGAAAAAAAGCAACATAATTGAGGCAAAAACATCATAAAAAACATAAAACAAGGCAAAACAGTCTAAAAGCAACTTATCTTATATGTGCAAATACCTACAACTACCTGTTATGAGGACAAAATAATAGGTTTACATATAATTTAAATATGCATGACCATAGGATAAAGACGCTTTATTTTTTCACCAGCGCTGTTGAGCAGCTTTCCACTCACTGCGCTCGGTTAGTGAAGAGCATGGCATTCAGATTTGGTTATTTTGGCGATATAAGACACACTCTTCCCTGTGCAAACCTTTAATGAATCCCCACCAGCTCCATCTGCACTCTGACCTCAGGGGGAAAGAGAGGAGGGGAGGAAGCAGAAAGAGACTCTCCCACTGGGATCATTAAAGTATCGGGTTATTATTCCATTTAAAACACATGCAGGAAATGTTAGGAAAATGTCCACTTCTGCAGAATCTTCATGTCAAGTTTTGGGAGTGGCGCTGAGGCTTTTTCAGGTTAGTGCGGTTCTCTTTTCCACCAGCTCTCCTCTCTCCGCTCTCCTGTTAGTCAGACAGGATGTGGAATACCGTCGATGGGATGGAGGATTCCCCTCAGAGGGGGGGAGGGGGGGGGGGGGTCTGGATTCCAAGTCTGGGTTACAGTGGGAAGGAAGGGTCACGTTCCTGTTGCTCGTATTATGGGATGGCGGCCGTGGTGGAGATTTGGGGAGGGGGGGGGGGAGTCTAGGTCCTCTGGGGTCATTCACTCCTATCATCACATTCACAGCTGCTGGGGTGGGAGGCCGCCGGCAAAACATCTCCCATGATGTACGCTCCTAAAGCATGCCGGACTTCCACTTGGAGTCGAACGGGTGAAATGAGGCGGGATCCTGTTGAATGTAGCTGACTGAAGCACTGTAGTGAGACTACTCAAACTAGCTTTCTACATAATAATATACAACAATAATAAACCATATTTCTATAGCACTTCTCAAAACAAAGTTACAAAGTGCTTTTGCATGGTATAAAAACAAAAACAGAACAATCAACATACTTTACTTTACTTTATTGCCACATCAGAGAGTTGCTTGGAATTTGCTACAGTGTGCTTCATAAAAACATACATCCATAACACAAGATAAGATAACAAAACAGACTGAACAATAACAAACATCAACAAAACAAGACACACTAAAGGGAAATGGATAATCAGTAAGAGAGCAAAAAGCAGACACAAACACAGTGATTTAAAAAAGCAGAATTAAAATTACTATTCATGCACAAGGACACTGGCGGACAAGAAATATGAAGAGGTAAAAGCAAGTTTGTAAAAATGTGTTTTCAGTCGTGACTTAGAAGAATAGACAGAGTCGGTCGTTCAGAGTGCACACATGCTTGTGTTAAACAAAGGCAAAAAGGTGCATTCATTTTTAAAATATCACATTTTTCAGACTTAATATAATAACAAGGCAGACATTGATGAGTGCAAAGCAGGCATTCAGGGTTTTCAATAGGATGCAGACAAATATATTACATCAGCACATATTCCTGACTCACGTATACAGTAGAAATGGTGTATAAAGTTGGATGAAGTAGAATGAGGATGAGGTAAGTTGTAGGAATAATCAGGTTTAATGAGGCACAGTATAATTTAGAGGGTCCGGAGAACCTCCATGCCACGCCTGAGGAAAAATGTGTTGTATTTTCATGCAGTGAAGATGAAAAACAATTAGCAGTGGTGGCATCCTAAAGCTTAGAGCGGCGGGTTTGTGGCGACAAAGTTGCCAGGTTTAAATCCCCAGACTGAATCTCAATGAGTAACACTCTCATTTCCCTCAAAAACCTCTGTCCAGATGCCCATGAGCAAGGCACCAAACCCCCAACCGCTCTGAAGACTGTAGTGTGGATGAATGACTGTATGAGAGTATTAGGTGAAAGGGAACATCCATGCTCAGCCAAACTTCCCTGGATAAACAAAGGTTCAAGTAAAGCTCAGCAGCCTGAATCCTCCTGTCTGCAGACTGAATGGAGATTATCCTGATAACAAATAATGGAAGTCAGCACTACATGCCACATTCAAACTGCAGCAGAAAGTGTCCTAATTCTGATTTTATTCCCTCACATGTAACACAGATCTGATGTTTTCTACACAAAAAGCTGCATGGAGTCGCATTTTTTTCAATTCTAGTCTGGACCAAATGGGTATGTGCTACAAAACTGGATCCTGCAGCATGCAACATACATGTGACTTGCACTCGAATGCTCAAATCGTAATTTGTCAGCATTGCCATGACAGTTAGAAAACCTAACATCATTCACCGGAGACGATTATCATTGATAAATGGATGAGTTAGGACAGCAAGGCACAGTTGAAAGAAAGCCAAACAGACGACATGATTGGTATTTAGGGAGATGCTTCAATTCAATTCAATTCAATTCAATTCAATTCAAGTGAAAACTCGAAGGCACATTGTCGTTCTAAATGTAGTCAAAACAATTGGTGAATCAGAGGCACAAAATCAGATTTAAGGTCTTTTGTTATTCTTACTCTGCACACGCGTGTCTTCTCAACAAAGCTGCCAGTTGATATTGGGATCAGATATGGGATACATCCCAGAATAGATGTGAACAGTCATCCAAAACAATCAGATATGAGCAGCAATTTTTGGGGATTTGAGCATGAAAGCATGTGGCGTGAATGAAGCCTACAACATCACTGATCTAAATGTAGTGATTTGTATTTAATTCATGTAGGAAAATAAAAGGTCTTCTTCTGAATTATGTCTCCACATTGCATAGAGGAAAGCACACACTGATAAGAGCAAAATCTTAAACTTAGACATTATGAGAAGCAGCATTTCGACTAGGTCATGCTGCATGGTTGCCTGTTCTTCTGTAGCCTTGCAGGGACGATAGAACTGAAAATATCTTGTTTTCTTATCTTGGCTGCAGGGTCCTTCTAAGTGTCTTTCCACTGTCTGCAGAAGATGGACGCCGCTGCCATATCCTCAGCTGCCCTGGCACATGTTTGTTTCCACTACCTGTTTTCCCAATCAATTCATCTTTGTCCTCTGCATTTCCCATCTGCGGGGAAATGACCGGCTTCCTTCCTCTCTTTAAGAACAGGATGTGTGCTACTTGGACCGTACGTGGTTCTGTAACCTACAAATCTCTTTCAGCTCTCTGTAACACTGGAGACACATTTTCATTTTGCTTTACACTCCTGCTGTTAAAACTGATTTTTAGGGATGAGAATTTGGAAAGGTGTCTATGAATGTCAGATAGCTCAATATGCTAATTTGTAGGTCTTATGATAATATGACAATAGTAACCAGTGATGTAGTTGTAAATAAAAAGGTGGGTACTTTGCAACTTTCCATCAGTGATCAATTACTTGTATATTTTCAGAAAAGCATTCATTTATGTGTTTTTTGTCCTTAAAAAACACCATATTCATGTACATTACCAGTCAAAAGTTTGGACACACCACATTTTTCTTTATTTGTAATATTTTCCACATTTTAGAAAAGTGTTTAAAAGTGTTAAACAAGTCAAAACTATTGATGGAAAGGCAAAGGCTTTGGAAAGAAATGTATACAAATGTCAAGCATTTAAGCATAAGCCTTTAGATCAAAATTAAGATAATGAAAAACAAAGTACATTCGATCAGGTGTGTCCAAACTTTTGACTGGTAGTGTAACTTACACTAATTTGATTCTAGTTACTATGATAAATGCTATAAATTTACAGCATGAAGATTTATGTCAGGCTGAAAACGGTGAATGAATTCTAGTCTGCAAATTAAAAGGTGGGCAAACTGAGTTTTGGATGGGTTTACCCTTTAATTCCTCTAAGGAGGGGAGCAGCAGCGCAGCAGTAGCGCGTCAAGCCTACAACCATTACAGATAAATCTTTTTTTTTTTTTACACTCCCAGGATAAACGAAAGCCTGTGCGTATCTCACTTATATCATTCAGTCATAAACTCCCAAGCTGCAATTCAGTCATTTCAAACCTCTGCTCTCATCATTTTTTTTTTTTTTTTTTTTTTGCCTTGTCAGGTCGGGATTTTGATGATTCGACTCATTAAGTCAAGGCGCTCTCTAAGTGCCGGGCCAATAATGGAGACGAGGAACCAAATTGAGCCTGTCTTTGAAAACTGTGGCCTGCACGCTGGAAACGACAGGCACTCAGCTTCATTATGGCGCGATGTGCACTTACCGGGGGTTATTACGCCCATCTACCACTTGATACGGGAGCAGAAAACAAGGCAGAGGAAAGTAGTTGTTTTTTTTTTTTTTTGTTGCTGTCGTGTAAGATTGAGGAGAAAGTCGCCTAAATTGGCAGCAGATTGTAAACATGTTGAGTTTTAAAATACTTCACCACTGCCTGGTTGGGAGTGAACCGAAATGTTTGAAGAGTTTGTTGTCAAAAACTACTTGAGGTTCATCATTCATTCTGTAAAGTGCTATAATTTTCTTACCAAAGATATAAGAAGAAGTATTTCTCCTTCAAAAGATATGATTATTGTTGATGATTTGATGTTTTCATTTTGTGTCATCAATCATTTTCTAACCGCGGGTGTCAGTGCATCAAATGATATCTCATATATATCTCACTTTGGAGCAAAACTATTCACTTATTCAGCCGAGGAACTGCATACAATTTATCTCTCTCGCTCCGATTCAGCAGGAGTGATAAATCTCCGGAGCTAAAGCCGAGCTAAAACAACCGACCTCAGCGCTCACTGATAACAGCTTGTGCTCCCTTAAACACAAATCAATACCTTTATCCTTACATTTTTACATTTTAGACGTTTAGCTGACGCTCCAATCCTGAGCGGCTGACGATGAGTGAGCAGGTAGGGGGTTTGTTGTCCTGCTCAAAGACGCTTCATCAGAAAACACTGGTGTCACTTTGGCTGCTACAGGGATCGAACCTGTGACGCTCTGGTTCTTGGACCGTCTCTTCCAACATGATCTCACACAAATGCCTGAAATTAACACAAACTCTGATTTACGTGCTGTGGACACGTATTATGTGAAAATAACGTTCCTCCGCCACAAACTGAATTACGTTCCAAAGGTTGACTAATGGTTAAAGGTCCCATATTCTCTACTTTCCAGTGTTTTATTTTATGTCTTGAGGTGCATTCAAAGCTGTGTGTGTGGTGTCATGAACCAAAAACCCTCTCAATCCATTTTTACACGTTCATTTTCCAGCAGCCTTACCAAGAACAGGCTGTTTCTGTCGCCGTGTCTTTAAGGCTCATTAATATTAACGACCCCTCTGTTCTGATTGGCTAACCGTGTCAAGAGTGAAACGTGAGACACCGCGGCCCGGCGGCTACAGGTACGGAAAACTCTCCGGTAATAAACAATGACAACCGCTCGACCGCTTTGAAAAAAACACTTTGTTAGTCAATTATTTCTTACAGAAATGATAATGAGCGAACCTTTGTGACGCCACAAAGTCACGGAAGTCCAAACGGCTCGTTTAGAGGCTCGCTTTTCTAATATGGATTGTGTGGATTTAGTTGGCGACCGTGCGTTTTGATACTTTCACCATATTTAGATAGACCATCCAACTCCTTTATCATCACAGAGGCAAGGGGAGTCCTGCTTTACACCATATGGGACCTTTAAGTTTAGGCAAGTAAAACAACGTTGGTTAAGGTTAGGGAAAGGCTTTGGTGATGGTTAAATGAGAAAAACGTTTGCTAAAAATGAGAATGTGGTAGATATGTCCTTCGTACAAACTGGGAATTGAACTCCAGTCTCCAGCACTGAAGTCAAACTCTTCCACCCATCCACCACCCGACAACAACACCTGACTTTCCACTGAGCTGCTTCAATGTGACACTGCTTCCTGTTTATAGTCGTGTCTCCTTCAAGTAACAGTTTAGTGCTGTGAAAGCGTTATTTTAACACTTAACGTGCGACCCACACGTAATTTGGTGTCAACAAGTCATGTTAATTTCATATTAGTGTGAGATCAGGTTGGTCTCTTCAGTCGCACAGCCGCTCTGTTACTTCCTCTACACAAGTGCAGTGTTAAGCGTCAGAGATTTTTCCCCCAAAACCGGAGAAAACGCAGTAGATTGACACACTTCACGGTTTATTGGTCAAGGTAAAGTGGAGGCATCTGTTTCCACTGAGCAGCCGGTCATGAGATGAGGATGACTCACAGTCAGCTGTGACTAGGCCCTGCTAGACATGATCCACTCTCTCTGCCATCGATTCACCTCAGTAAATGTCTCTGTGATTATGGGGAGAGGCAGGCAGGCACACACTCATGCACGGGCATAAGTGCTCCTGTGCATAGGTGAGCAGGCTTGTGTATCTTCATACTGTATATGCATACATGTATACTTATAGAGGCTTTACAGATGCGTCACAAATTTCCTATGGCAACGGCTGGCAGCATCATGGAGGTCCAAATAATGGCTTAAATAAAAAGAGAGATGTGGAAAAGATTGTTGTAATGTGGGTGTAGATCCATTCAGTTGCATTATATATAAAAGTGAATAGTCTGATGAGTAAGATATGTTTTTAAATTTAGGTTAATGTGACACAGTCTTGTCTTTAGTCCTAGTCTCTAGCTGGAGAAGCATCAGCTCAGTTAACCTAGAGTTGATTTTTGGCTTTAGCTAGCTAATAGCCATCAGGCTAATTTAGCAAAGCAGCCGATTTTACTATTAACACACAACTAGCCACTACTAGCTTCTACATTAGCTATTGTGCAAATCAGATATATTTATAACAAGACATACTATGGTTAGCTAGCTAACAAGCTGACATCAAAACACAAAATCAATCAGATATATCAATGGCAAAATGATCAGTTCCCCGTCAACAGCAGCACAGAAATTAACCATGTCTATTCCGTAGTGTTGAGGCAGCCAAGTCATAAGCTTAGAATTGCTTAATAACTTTTCTCTGAGGACCTCCAATATGGCTGCCAGAGGGCACAATACCAGTGAAAAGCAGCTATTGGCTGCTCAAAAAGTCACTAGTAGTTGCGAGGTGACATCACACGTTAATATGCATATCGATGTATTTGCTACACCAATGGGTGTGTGGCCGTTGTGAATCAGACCTCTTTGGATTAGACAAGTAACGCAAATCAGCATCAGCTGTACCAATTTGTCACCAAACGCTTTAGGAGTCAACGCATTAACATTTTTCCCAATGGTCCAAGAAAGTTTCTCGAATTGTCGCTAATCGCTTTTAAGAAATAAAGTCGTCAGCGGGTCTGAAAAGTCACTAAATCTCACTAAGATTGGTACGTCACTTAAAAGCCTTTGATACATGCAGAGCCATACATATACAGAGAGAGAGAGACTCAAATCCTTGCCAATATGCACTCACACTCACACACTCTGTGCCTCTCTATCTGGCTCTCATTTCCCCTCTCTCTCTCTTGGATAACTGCTTTACTGCTCCCCGAGGACCCTCAATCCAAGAATGCAATGTTCCAGCAAACGGTTAACATATTGTAGTCGGGTCATGTAGCCCCGGCCCCATCTCCGAGACGAGCAGATGACGTGTTCTTCAGATGGGATGAAGCGGCATCATGACTCATCTAATGTACAGTAGATAGATGTGGGAAACGCGTCGGAATTGACCTTTCTTTATGTTCGTCTCTCCACAGGAACTCTGGGTAATTCCTATAGGCTCTCTCCGGAATTGCCTTTCCTTATATGGGCTGATGTTCTCTCCCAGCGATCGGATTGGCTGTTTGGTTCATCAGAATTCTGATAATTAAGTTGTTAAAAATGTACATGCCGGGTGTCTTGCTACATGTGCATCCTTGCAATTCCTAATGAGCAAGAGCCCCGTATATATTTAATTTCTAACATCTCTCAGATATGAAATAAACCTCATTTTCTTGCTTTTCTTGTGTAGCATTTAGTCATATTGATCTGTTTTATAGATTATAGCTTGGTAAACAACTGTCCTTGTTCTCATGTCTTTAGTTCCTTCAGGAGAGTGTATTTCAAAATACAGCTATTGCCAAATTGAAATCCCTTTCATATGTGGTTTTATTATCTATACTCAGAGGCGGGGACTCGAGTCACATGACTTGGACTCGAGTCAGACTCAAGATTCACAATTTTAATTTCTTGAGACTTGATGCATGAAGAGAAGACTTGAGACTTGACTTGACTTGGGTTCTGGTCCCTTGGGACTTGACTTTGACTCGAAAAGGTTTCTAAAGTCTTGACTTGAGATCGTGTGTTTGTGTAAATGACTTAGATTGAAAGTGATGAGATTTGTTCCAGCAGACGACTGAATTTAAATTCTGTTTTCTGAATTTGTATGGAATGATTGAATTTATTGAAGTTGAAACTGATTATAGAAATCAAACTCATGATGCTCTTACCAGGTTTTTATCCTATTAAAACCATATTGCATTGAAAAGTCCTAGATATTTAGTTTTCTTTAAGATATTAAATTGATACTGGACTCTTGATTTGTTCTGACTTGGCTTGGTGTTCTACATTTAGACTTGGGACTTGACTTGAGACTTGTGCTTCAAGATTTGAGACTGACTTGGGACTCGAGCAAAGTTGACTTGGTCACACCTCTGTCTATACTCTATTGATTTGCATTGTGGAAATGTTTGTGTGAATTTGTGCCTCCTCAAAAACACTGTGCGCACTATGCTCATGTGTGATGTCATGGTTTTGAATCCACCTTGTGAACATCTCTCTCTCTCTCTCTCTCTCTCTCTCTCTCTCTCTCTCTCTCTGTCTCCCATCTTTCCTGTGTCTCCCTTTTTATGATGCCTAATAAAGCAGAAATCCCATAAAAATAAATGCAGCAACGCAATATATTTGTTCTTTGTCATTATTTGTTTATGCTTTGAATAATGCATTTAGCTGCAGGCACCGAGGCTTTTACTTTCAGGCGATGATGTAAAATCACTTATTCTGCTAAGATCCTTGTTGATTCTCCTTACAGTTATTTTTCAACCTTTATTGATGCAGGGAAAGTTGAGTGAGCGTGTATACTGGGTGTCAACAACGCTCTGCTTCACATTCACACAGTTATACACCTTCACACCTGGGGTTTGCCAGGTATAAATACAACCTCCTACTGTTGGACTCTACTGGAACAGATGGGAATTCAATGCCTTGCTCAAGAGTTTTTGTTGTGGGAGGAGAGAGCATTTTTCCATTCACTTCACAGGATTTGAACCAGCAGCCTTCCTGCCATATGTCCACTCCTCTAACTGCTATAGCTGTAAGATGAGAATCCATTCCCTTAGATGACCAGCAGCTTATGATTTTGATTAATCAACAATGGATAAAAACCCAAGATCACCAGGGAATGTGATATAATGAGCCAATTACATTAAATCTGCTTGTTATAATGCAGAGTCACTCTTTAAGGCTGGTTCATTGTGCCCGCTCTACATTTTTACATACTGTACTTTTCCTCATTCTGAATATCTTAGCATTTTGATTAGACTCAAGTGACAGGCAGTTGGAGTGGCACACACTGAATATGTTAGCGAAATCAACCCTCACATGCATCCAAATGGTAATCTCACCAAACTGCATACATTAGTGAGACGATCTATCAAAAATGTAAAAAAAAAAACAACAACATGCCCAAATTCTAAATCTTTGTCATTTGTTTATTATGCTATCTGACTTTCATTTACTTCCAAATGGCAACAACAAACTTTTTAGCCTAATTGGAACCATGGATTTCTAATCAGGCACCAGACACTCTGTTTGCAAATTAAAAACTGGCTATTATCTGCTGTGCATGGAATTTTAGGACAGTTAATTAAAAGTGAGTGACCATTTTTTGGCATCATGTCCAAACACAGGATTTTGAACAGTGAGTACTGGATGAGAAAAGGCAATGGTTTAATTTCACTACTTGATCCCTGACATTTTTTCCTTGACATTTGGTCCTGACACTTTTTCCAATGTAGCCTATGTCCTGGGCTGTAAGTGTGGTGCTATGTTGATTATTTGGTATTCAGTTGTGGCACCCACCAACTTAACAGTTGTGGTTTCAGTTGCTATGGGAAGATAAGATTGCACCCGTCTATATAAAACAATATAGAATTTAAAAGACTTTCCTAAATGGTAATTATAGAAAAAATGATGTTCTGCGATATACAATAACCTACATATGTCTTGCACTGTCCCTTTGCACACCAACATTGTTTACCTTTATTGCACTAGGCGATTAAAGTTATTCTGATACAATACAATACCAATTTATCATCCATGATCATACCAATTCACAGTCTAGCCAGCACTGATATAGCATGACCATCACACAGATGCAAAGCATAAGACACATACACAGAAAACACATAAACAAGGCCTCACCGGTGCAGGGGGACATTGCTTATCTACGCAGCATATCATATTGCTCGTGCTCGTGATTTTGTTGCTATGGATTCATTCAGTCACAGACCAGCATCCCACATGCATCGCCACAGAAGTCAGTCCCTGCATCATGGCAACTGCACTGATGTTGATGAGTCATTCCTCCTGTATAGCAGAATCAAGACGCCTTTCATCGCCAAGAACAATAAAACGTGCAGCGATTTGTTGTGGTGACATTGGTGCGGAGACGTATTGAAAACATGCAGTGTCATAGATCATACTGATACCCATGGTGCAAGGGCAACAGGACTGCACATACAGTGCAAAGGCACAGTCCAAGACGTATTATCAACAGTAGAATATACAGTATACAGTATATACATTCTCCATTCACTCACTGTGTGGTTGTGTTGACTCTGATGCATAAACATACTGACAACTTGCAGCATTTCACATCACAAACTGACTGACATGGTACAAGAACAACAGGATGTCATATTAAAGGAACACACACAAGTTTTTGGGAGATTAGCCCACTTGTCAACTGTTAAGTGATGAGAACATAGACACCAAAATCCTTCATCCATGTGTCCTCAGTAGATCATTAGCTGCTATATGCTAACCTTTATAGCTGGGTGATAACGGGTGACTATTATTACCCAATGTAAGAAGACTCCCATTGCCCGCCACTTTCACTTCCTATGGAAATCTCTCAATATAGTGTATGCAAAGGTGTTAGCATGGAGCCTACTATCACTCAACATAGTGTATGCTAAAGCGTTAGCATGGAGCCTATGCTATCACTCAACACTGTGTATGCTAAAGTGTTAGCATAGAGGCTACTGTCACTCAACATAGTGTATGCTAATGTGTTAGCATGGAGCACGAAAGCAAATGATCTACCAGGGACACATGGATGATTTTGGTGTCTGTTTTCATCACTTAACCTCACTTAATCTCTTAAATTGACCAACGGGACAATCTTCTAAAGACTTGGTGTAATCCTTTAATTGAATGTTTATGTGTATATTTAGGTTACATGAGTGATGGCTTAGGGTTAGGGTTACAGTCTACTGTTCATATTATGTCTTGTGCTGTCTCCTTTGAACTGCATATGAGGTCCTGTTGTCCCAGCTATAAATTATTTAACACTGAAGGTATATGTGTACATGTGTGCACTGCGTGTGAGCTCCTGTCCTCTTTGTCAAACAATGAACCCTGAACGATGACAACCTGTCTGAATCACAGCGGCGGCATCAAAGCTGCACAGGGAAGCATGACTCTTCCCTTCTATTACACATCAGCCTCGTCACGACAGAGACGCGTCCGTGTGCTCTCTGTCCCCGAAACCCATAGCCTCATGACAGAATGTGATGCTGCTGAGTGTTGCGAATGTGCCCACAGCTGAGATCTCCACAAAAGAGACTCCGTTGTGGAGGCGCTCGACCGGGCCGATGGGTCAAACAATGGCGCTCTGTTCCAAATATGTTGTTTGTCACACAGCCTGCCTTTAACTCGTCAATGCCGCTGTTGTTCCGCTTGACTTCAACTTTATCCCATATCTTATGCAAGTGGATATGTAGTTTTACTCACATGTATGTTGGCCGTTAGTGAACTTAATAATAGCTCGGCATTCATAGCTGAGTCATCGCTATTCATTTGAGGAGTCAGATGAAATGAGATATTATCCATTTGAAAAAAAGACTGCTCTTGAATGATTGAGAGCACAAAATTACAACAAATTACTGTAACACTGTTACAGTGCTTTCTGAAGGTTAGCAGGCAACTTAACTCCTTAGTTGACAAAATAACACTTTCACAGACTGGATCCTCTGTATTTTAGAGATATAGAATGATGAACTTCAGGGATTTTTTTTTTCCTCCCCAAAATGGATAGCATTTTGGAAATGAAGTCTTCATATGACAACATAATAAAGAATGAAACAGAGCAGCGGACATAAATCTCTTCATATATCAGCATGTATTATCCCTGATTAGGGGGGGGGGGATCATGCCCACACTTTGCAGAGTAATGATATTTATATGCAAAGCAGGCGAAAGGGAAAATACACTCCTGGAGGAGTGCCAGTGTGTATTTTTAACTTGCTATTCTAGAGCAGTGAGAGATATATGGAAATCTTATATTAGAAACTCTCACCATGCTCAGTGGGTGGCCTGCACTATTTTTTACCTCATTGTGATTGGCTGTTTCTCTTTCCTGTTTCCAGAGGAAACTAGTAAACTAGTTTGATGGCCGTAATCTAGAATAATAATCAAACTTTGCTGCAAGTAAGATCTCTTTTAGAGAGAGAGAGAGAGGGAGAGAGAGAGAGAGAGAGAGAGAGAGAGAGAGAGAGAGAGAGGGAGCCACAGGTGATTGAGATTAACACACACACACACACGCAGGCACGCACGCACACACACGTACACACGCCATCATCTGCTGGAGCAAAACTGTCTGGTGAGGTACTCAGGTTCGCTAAACTGCAACCAATACAAAATGCTGTACGGTATTTTTGTGAATAACCAGCTTTATGGCAGCTCTATTATAACTTAATATCTTACTAAACTGGCTCCACTGTCATAGCGAGGCTCATAATAATCATCATGTATCTCTAGCCGGCCATCAAAAGAGGGAGCCGATCAGATTCGTTTCAGACTATAGAAATTGATCAGATCTTGACGATTCCCGAGAGCTGCAGGCGCTCCGGAATTTCATCGCCGTGAATTGCGTTTTATTGGGAGGAAAACTACTGAATGGCAAGAGTGTGACTCGCTTTGTAAACTCCCATCTTCACGTTCGAGTCTTGACTCGCCAAAATAAAATGTCAGTACTGCATATGAGAGAAAATAAAACAGTGGGGCCAAATGCGGTGTGTCTATTTGGAGACGCTGGTGCGTAGCTGCACATTCGCCGGGTGTCTGACCAACATGCTGCCGCTCTGGAGGAGCTGGATCCACATTTGAGTCGGTCGAAACCTGACTTCCTCACTGTGGTACGAGAGGAGTCCGGGTTATATAGCGCTCTAAAAATAGCGCTCATCTAGTCCAATGGGAACTGGAGACGCTTCGGCCGGCGCACCAACCACATCAGACAGGATGAGTCGGTTCTGTCACAGCATTGGACAGGGGTGGTCTGGTAGGCGGGTGGTGCGCTCCGCTGAGCCGATTGGTAGACGTGCCGAAACGTAATGTAATCACATGGGGGTGGGTTTGTCTGTAATTTTGAATCGGGGGGGAAGTTTACAGTGCGCCGACGGACTTTTGGAGAGTTCAGTGTTGTGCGCTCTCGGTGCGTCAGACGCGCAAACCTCCACTGGAAGCGCACGACTGCAGACTTATTATACATGCAAATACAGCCAAGACTCCAGTTTCTTTCCAAACACGACAGACTTCTGTTTTTCAACAAGCTTGAATTCGGCTCTACTTGTGGCTGCATCTTAGGAGTGAAATGGATGTCATCCCTATGTGCAGCATCTTTCAGGAGCTCCAAATTGTGCACGACACCGGATACTTTTCAGCTTTACCGTCTCTGGAAGAGTATTGGCAGCAGGTAACGATTTATTCCCTCGATCTAAATGTACAACTTGTCAAATCGCCCCGTGCTGAAGTCTGAATCTTGTGCAAAAGTGCAAAGAATTTCATAATTTCGGGAAACTTGCTTAGCATGACAGCTGCGTGTGAACATGCAAACGTCAAAGTTGTTTACGTAATCCCATGTTTGATTTACTGCTGCTGTTATTATCACATTTCCCTATAGAACTAGCCCTTTACGCACATATATCGCAACGTTAACGTGAAGTGTGTGTATAGGGGAAATGATGCAAGTTCCCCTAACGACAAATCTCTATAATCTATTCCTATAATATTCATACAGCGTCTTATAGTGTGCGTGTGCGGTACTAAATAGTGAGTTTATAGTAACCTTATCGTACTTTATATGGTTATCATTTCCTATGCTATCACTATATAACATTCCTATAATATTCATTCAGTGACTTGTAGTTTTGCTGTATTTGTGTTGTATCCTTCTAAAAATGTATTATAGCATAACTATAGTTCTTTTTTCGTAAGGGTCCCTGGCGAAAACACTGTTACAGATATTTTCGTCTCATGTTAGCAGGTGGTAGAGGCATTTAGTGATAAAATAAAACGTTATAATGTTGCAGATTTTGCGATTGAATGAAGTAGCGTGCGTCTCTGCGCTGTCTCTCTCTCCACTCTCTCCGAACCTCTCTCTCTCTCTCTCTCTCCCTCTCTCTCTCGCTCGCTCGCTCTTTCGCTCTATCACACACACACACACACACACACGCAGATGAGAGTGACAGACTGACAGAGAGACTGAGAGAGAGAGAGAGAGAGAGAGAGACGAGAAAGAGAGAGAGAGAGAGACTGATTTCTGTTCCAATTTGGCTCGACCGCGCGGCCCCTGGATGACAGAACAGTGGAGTTTTATACTGCAAACGGGGGGGAAAGTCG
Organism: Centroberyx gerrardi; assembly: GCF_048128805.1. NCBI lineage: Eukaryota > Metazoa > Chordata > Actinopteri > Beryciformes > Berycidae > Centroberyx > Centroberyx gerrardi. Next base: position 26,483,551 of record NC_136009.1, read on the forward strand.
CTTCTTGTTCGGTCTGGGAAATGAAATGAATTGGCAACACGCTTCTGTCTGTCTTCTATCGCTTCGGGCTCCGGGCCAAGTCGCCCTCCCAGACATTTAAAGCTCGCCAGGGATGCAGCCAGCACTGCTGACGAGAAACACTCACCGTGGACGTATTCACCTTAACCAAAATAATCACTATAATATTCCTACAATATTCCCATTCTAGACTTATAGTGTGTTTATAGTGCCATTATGTTGTTTTGTTTTATCTCCTATGATATCACTATTATATTCCTATAATATTCCTATAGTATAGTCTGTGATTCTCAGTAGTGAGGTTATAGTGACTTTGTCAGACTTTATGGTGTTTTTTAATCCCTTATGGTATTATAGTATTCTTATAATATTCCAATAGGGACTTGTACATTTGCTGTGATTTTTGCATATTTTTCTAAAACCTATTATAGAACTACTACAGTGCTTTAAGGGCCTTCACACAACTTTATTGAAATTCTACAGTCTTTTTAATGTTATTATGCTAAAATCTATATTTGTTGTAATGGCAGTAAATTTCAAGCCACTTCATTAGAAAGTTGCCCAGGCAGGCAGTGCACTGGGCCTATTAGTGGCCATGATGTCTGGTCTATGCTAACTGACTGCAGCGGGTTGAGGAAGTGCCCTCACTTCCTTTTCAAAGAAAATAAGCCCACAATTCACAGCAGCTTGTGCAGTATTCATGCTAGGCTTTTTATGGACCCCCGTGAACCAGACCGCCCTCCTCTCAGTCCCTGGTGTGCTATGTTATTTCTAGCGATGCCTCCAAATGCATTATTAAATCCACATTATGTTGAATAATTGATAGATTTAAAAGATCTACAAGCACTTCCCTAACCCACTGGGGGGGCTCTGTAGCATATGTAAATTTCATGACCCCCCCAACACACACACACACACACACACACACACACATACACACACACACACAAACGCGCATTTCTGCTGGATCGCGGAAAGAGCGCTGTGTTCTTGAATGCTCTCAGAAGGAAACGTGCTTGTAATCTTCCCTGATATGGCCTCAGAGGGCACCCTTAGAATGTACTTGACTATCCTCTGCATAGGACATTGTGTATTGCCTGGTTCCTGCAGGGAGGGAGGAAGCAGGGCCTGTGGTGTTACAGTGTCACAGCATTTCCCCCTGCTGCTGCCGCTGCTAAGAATAAACACAGTGCACGCTGTGGAAGAACACTGGAGTTTGTGTTTCCCATAAAACAAACCGCTTTCTTTCGGTGTCTCAGGGACTTTCCGGTCGAAGGGGAGGCATTGCGTTACAGGCCTCGGGCTCACTCTCTCCTCTCTCGCTCTCTCTCCACCAGACATGCCTGGAGCTGGAGAGGTACCTCCAGAGCGAGCCCTACGTCTCGGCCACGGACCTCAAGTTCGAGAGCCAGGAGGACCTGTGGAGCAAGCTGATGCTCGCCTGCGGGGACAAGTCGAGCGAGTCGGACCCAAAGATCCCCCACATCAAGGAGGAGGAAGACAATCAGGACGTCCAGCACCTCGACGGCGGCAGCTTCCACTCGGACGCCAGCAGCGAGGCCTCGGACAGCTCCGAGGAGCTCTCCCCCACCCTCGACTTCTCCTCCAACCCTTTGAGTGACATTCTGGGCGACGGGGGGGAGGACCTGGGCTCCACGGTCATCAGCACCCCGCCGTCTTCCCCCGAGCTCGGCAAGGAGGGCTCCGTCGCCCAGGTGTGGAGCGGGATACAGACTGTGCTGCACTCGCCCGGGAAAATAAGGACTGGGGGCGTGGGCCGGAGCCTGGACAGGTCGGGGCTGACCAGCGGGGAGGCTTCGCCGGACGGGAGGAGACGGGTGCACCGGTGTCACTTCAACGGCTGCAGGAAGGTGTACACCAAGAGCTCCCACCTCAAAGCACACCAGCGCACGCACACAGGTAAACAAGGTCCACAGTGTGAAGCTGTTATTGCCACCATGCAAAATGGTAATGTCACGAGTGCGAACACCCCAAGGGGGGAAATACCGCCCCGTCTGGTTACGACCTCGTGTTTGTTAAAACATTTCTCGCTCAGGGAATGTTAATCAAGTCAGGTGATGAGTAAAAACCTCCAGCAGTGGGTGTTTGTGCAAGAAAAAAAGTGCACTTGGCTGTTGATTTGTTGCTCAAAGTGCTGAAAACGCTCCCACATACTTTGAATAGTTTGTCAGGAGGAATGCCCTCAACTGTGACCTAATTCACACAGAGGAACGTGACTTCATGCAGGGGGAAGGGAGATAAAGAGAGAGAGAGGGACGGCGGGGGGGGGGAGGGACGCTCTCTTGTGGGCGAGCAAGGCCCAGAGGATGTGGATCCTGAAAACAAATCAACAGTTCTCAGATTTCACCATGGGAAAACAGAACTCACCGCTTTGCATTCTGACAGGGAAAAAAAGCGATGGGAATCTGACATTTGCAGTTATTTGTGCGGGGTTCAAATGTGAGCAGTTTCCCTCGTCACCTTTGACCTCTGCCAGGCTGTTTACAGCTGTGCCGCCCATTAGCAGAGGAAGCCGCATTCCTGGCATTCTTCACCAACCACGTTAGCCACATGGTTAATGGCCTTCAGGACCATTAGGAACGGTCTCTATTTTTTCCTGCAGCTCCCCCCCATTACATAAGCCGGCTACTGTATCTACTCAAGCAGTTCCTTAAAGCTGCATGCCACAGATCCCAAGCCCCACGAGTCAGAGGCTGTTTTTCTCCTCAGCTCAGTCTGCTCAGCACCTACTTGTGCCGGATTTAGTATATTTTCTGTCTTATATCACTCAGAGAAGTAATCACTTAAAAACTGCGTACCCAGTGTATATTGGAGGAGTTTCGTTCCAAAATGAGGAATCCACACTGTTTGAAAAAAGTGGCACGTATTCTTACAAAGTGATTGATAGCTGAAAATTATAACAAATTATGGTGCTTTTCAAAGGGCGGTAGTTTAAGTAAGGCAAAGCAAGATAAGACAAGGTAATTTAATTAATTGGTTGACAAAGCGCTATCACTTCTACAGACTGGCTCCTCTGTATTTTAGAGCTATTGAATGATGAGCTCTTCACAAAACCTTTAGAAGCACATTTGTAAAGGGAAGAAAGTTTCCAAGCGTTCAGAACAATGGCTTCTTTCTATCTATCTACAGTCTATCTACAGTACAAGCTCTTTAATAAACTCTTTGACAGATAATACCCTTCACTCTTCTGGCTGATGTTAATGTTGTGATGTCCGGTGCGTCTGCAGGTGAGAAGCCCTACAGGTGTTCATGGGAGGGCTGCGAGTGGCGCTTTGCACGGAGCGATGAACTCACCAGACACTTCAGGAAGCACACTGGAGCAAAGCCATTCAAATGCACTCACTGCGACAGGTAAGAGTCATGCACATTCTGCAGTTTAGGCATTTAGCAGACGCTCTCATCCAGGGTGACTGACGATAGGTGACACAGTAGAATAAGCTCCCAGTCTTAGATCACCAACAACATTGCGAGCAGCCAGTAGTAAGGAGGTCAAAGGTCAAAGCCATTGCAGTGAGACAGAATAATCTTTGTTGTTTTGGTGGAAAAAACAATGTGTCTTCTTACAAATTAGACACTGTGCTCTTTTCTTTGTCTGTTCAGCCATGGCGGCTGTCGCTGCTCATGCTAACTACCCAGTTCTTCTTCTTCTGTTTATTCCAAACAAAGCAGAAACATAAAACGCATCACTTCATGTGCGGCAGGAAAGAGCAACCAGACAGCTGGTGTTTAGAACAGACAACGGAAAAGCTTTCATGAACTATAGGTTGAATCACTGTTGTGTTATATCAATCAGTAATAGAGAGTAGCAAAACAGATATTTACTTCTATGAAAATGACACAGCTTATTACTTTAATGCTTAGCTAATTCTCTAATTCTCTCCGTTTGCCTCCTTAAGGTGTTTCTCCCGCTCTGACCATCTGGCGCTGCACATGAAGAGGCACATCTAAGATGGCCGCCGTGACGAGAGCTCTGAGGGATGATTCTGGTTGTACACCCTGACCTGTGGGGGATCGGAGAGGCCGGGGTGTCCTGGGAGCGTTACAGGGACACCACCGTGTTCCAGCCAGTGGAAAAAAGAAGCAAAGCAGGCTATTATTTGCACCATACTTAGTGCCTCCAACACCTCGCTGTGGAGATTGCTCTTGAAAGGCTTTTATGGAGGAGTGTGTGTGTGAGGAGAGGAAAAACTGGAAAAAATCTCGGCTGAAGAAGACGGAAAAAGAGACACTCTCCTGTATGGTGTTCGACGCTTTTTTCTGGAGGATTATGGGACTCCTGCAGGGGTTGCCGCTCCTCCAATGACAGTGTGTTTGCCTGTGCGCATGAGGACTGTGAGTGCCTGCGACTGGATGCCTGTGCTGGCTTATGGAGCGGATGGAGCTTGCATTGTGGAACCGCGAATGAATGGCGTGGAGGGGATGATGTTATACGAGTCGGGAGGGGGGTTGGGGGGAGAGTATCTGTTGTTTCACTGAGGATGAATGCAAGCAAAAAAAAACAAAAAAAAAAGGTTTTGTCTGTGCTGTTTGAGTCTGTTGGCTGTGGTGTGGAGCGGAGGGGAGGGGAGGGAGGGAGGGAGGGATGATGGGAGGGGAGGAGGAGTCTGGTGGATTTGTGAGAGAGCGCCCCCTTTCTGCCCGGAGGTGGAAATACAGCTCCCGATTCAAAAGTGGGAGGTTGTTATGTTTAGTGCAGCTATTAAATGTGCAATGTATTACGTAGCCTGTCTCAAAAACGTACACGCTATAAAGCTCATTTTGTTGTCCATTGTGTAAGCTCTGTATCTTAAAAGAAAAAAAAAAAAAACAGTTGTACACAAACAGTTATTGCCATTATAACAGAAGTTGCATGGGATCTGGGGATGTGTTGCTCACCTGTTCGCTTATAGGACAACAAAATTCCATTCGAGAGCAGCTACCTACATATTACTCAATATCATAGTATTGTACAAAAAACATAAGGCAGTCATTTATTTTTTTGATTTTTTTTTTTTTACGTTGGGGATACCACTATTGCTTGGCAACTGTCTTGATCATGGGATTGTGTTTTTTTTCTCCTTCTTGATTTTCTTTACTCTCGCTCTTCTCTTTTGTTCTATCTGTAAATGCACTGTTGACCTTACTGATGCCTTATGTAAGTGGCCTTGTCCTGTTAAATAGATCACTCACACACACACACACACACACACACACACACACACGGGGGGGGGTTGCGAATGCAGTAGTGCGAGATTGAATAGCTTTATAAAGGCTCTGATCCATACGGTCGCACTTTTGCCCTTTTGTCTCGCGACAGACTCCTCCAGAATAATAAAAAAATAACCATATATCAGCTTCATAATGACTGCCATTTTTACATTTCTGTGCATTGTTTGTCAACTATATCATATCATAACTATATCAAAACTAAATCATATTCTCCAAAAATGACCCAGGTCTGAGACAGAATTGTGGAGCACTTGGAAAAAACAATTCGGTTTTGTATTGGTTTACTACTATGTAGTATAAGGCGTGGACGTATGGATGCACTTCAGATGGACTGTAACTCGCTGTCAAAGGTACAGAGTCTTGGAAACACGTTCTCACGACACGTGGTCTAACTTCAGATTTACCGCAAACAATACTCTCCGGTCGGGGCCGTTTATGTCTGTTGATCTGTCCGAGGGCCTGCTCTCTTCAAAAGGATGTGTCATTTCCAACAAGAAGCATGTGTTTATGTATGTTTTGATAAGTCTGTGACTCAGGTTAGGGCTGGGCGATAAATCAATACTATCGTTTATCGTCTTTCAGTGGAATCACATCATTTTTGCTGTCGAAACTGATGATAACAAGCTAATTTTGTGTTGAAACTCTGACAAAATGAGGTATGAGATATTTTAAGGAATATTATTTTAAAATTTCACAACTAACATTACCATTCAATTCAATGGGATGAACATGAATTTGATTGCTAAACGTGATTTTGCAGACATGAGCCGTATCGTGATATATATATCGATATCGGAAAAAAATCCTTATGATTATCAGGATATTGATTTCAACCATATCGCCCGGCTCTAACTCAGGATGAGTCGGTAAATTCGCCCCAGTTTCGGTTCCTGATGATGTCACTAAACAGCTCTAAAACCAGTCTAACCAGTTGTGCAGCAGGTTGAACTGAGCTGCAGGCTGAACTGGGAGAGGTTTCTGGTCTGTTTCTGCAGGTTGTGATGGTGAACTGAGAGCAGACCAGGACTAGATATATGTGTGTGTGTGTACCAACTTGCTGACATACCCACTTTTGTCAGTATGCTAAGTCACTATTTGCATATCGCCGCTGTCCTGCAAAAACCTTGCAACTCCAATCTTTATGATTTTCCCGTTTTAACTCCAGTTGAAGGATTTCATGCTTCTCTACGGGTTGAGAAAATTCTTCCACCCTTCGGCTTATGAAACCGTTCGGTCAAGCTAAAAAAACAAAGCTAGTTTTCTCAGTTCCTGCAATGTTGACATTTTGAGGTTTTTGCTGGAGAGCGGTAATAATGTTTTGTTGAAAAGTCACACAAAAATGACACATCTGCTTTAAGAGGGCGGCTGGTGTAAGTGGTCATAAAACTTCTTGTTGGTGTCTCTCGCTTACTGGTCTCTCTCACAGGCAGCCTTGTTGTAACCCAACTATTGTACAGGTTAATCTGGTAAACATTAAAGAATTCAGTAGGCCCCCGGTTTTCTTTTTACACTGAGAAATATTGAAAATGCAAAGATATGTACATTGTAAACTAAGAGAATTTTGTAAGGAAGCTTCTATTTTAAAGGGGTATGGGACCAAAAAAAAAACAACAAAAAAAAAGCGCAGCGTGTGTTTATAAAGACGAAACAATAAAGAAAAGAGGCTGAAGAATTGTAAAATAGACACACTCCATTCTCATTCGTTTGCTTCTGTAAGATCTTTGTTTTCTGGGATGTTTTGATGGGAAAATGGTAGAGCAAATGTAAGTTAAAAAAAAAAAAAAAAAAAAAAAAAACAAGGCGTCAATAGCGCTCACACCTGTGGCCTATCATCTTTAAAAAAAAAAAAAATACCCAAGGTAACGATTTTGAGACATGAATTGTTCTGGACACTTGAAATTTCATCCGATATTGTATTCTGGTGCCCACTAAGTATTAACTTTTTTTATTTGCCATGTGATTTCTTTCTCTCTCTCTCTCTCTCTTTCTCTCTCTCTCAACCTTTTTCCAAGACCTACAAAAAGGCCCCTATCTTTAGCTAGAGAATCTTTATTGGATAAACACGGAGATAAAAATATGAGGTTCTATTTTTGTTTGTTTTATGGCATAACAAGATTTTTTCATTTGAAATTGTTTTGTAAAATAGTTTCTGTATGAATGTATTTTTTATTGGAAAATCGATAAAAAAGAACTTATTGGAACTATATGTGTTTTTTCGTTTTTATTTACGTCAGCCAGAGAGTCCTGAGAAACAAACAGTGAGGAGTGCATTTGTTTGTTTTTGTGGGATATTCGATTGATTCCCAAAGGAGATATTTGTCTTTTCACCCCCACCCCCACCCCCCCTCCCCTCGCTCCTCAGGCAGGTCAGAGGTCAGGGTCAGAAACACAACAGCAGCCATGGACAGATTGGTAGGAAGACACTGGCAGGGGTTCAGCGTCTTGCTCAAGGACACTTCAGCAGGCGGACGAACCCTTTTAGCCTTTTAGCTGAATGAATGAAAGTTCACAATAGCCAGGATGAGGATCTCATATTCTGATGCTGCCAATTCATAGTGTTCCCGTTATGTCACATGCATTCGGTGCTTCACCATACACACAGCTCACTGGCCTTGGCTGTCGCTGGATTATAATCACCTGTTCATTTATTACAATCATCTGTTATTTTCCCACCAAGATGGCCGTGTGGAGATGGAACAGAATAGCTATTAATAGTAGCTAGAGTAGTAGCTGGGACACTCTGGCATGTAAACACCGTATTGCATTTACTGTTTCCATGGTAATAAGCCCTTTTCTCAAACATGGCTGACATACTGACAGGATATAGATTTGTTCTCACTACTGCCAGCAACCGACTCTGTCTGTGCTCACTGATTTTGTGTTTCAACATAGTGTGTAACACAATGTCACGGACATATCTTTCTGTTTCTGTTGTCAGACGACTCTACAACTATAAAAAAGTGATGTGATTGAGGGTAAAATGCTAACTGGCTAACCAAGGCTAACGGTAATTTCTGTGCTGGTAGCATTTTGTGAGCCTCGATCAAATCGCTTTTTTATAGTCATACAGTCGTCTGACGTTAGAAACAGAAAGACATGTCAGTGACAACACCTGGATTGTGCTATAAGCTTTGTTGAAACACAAAATAAGCGATCACAGACAGTCAGAGGAGACAGAAAGTTGCTTCTTAACATCGCTGGCAATGGTGACAACCGATCTAAACCCTATAAAGGCGAAAGCAGAAGTACATCAGCCATGTTTGTGAAAAGGGTTTATATTCAGGATATTCTGTTTATTCATGTATACAGGGAAAGTCATGATCAGGATATGAAGATGAAACAGCTAATCCTGAACATGACCTTAGTTTCTGGAACAGGCCCACTGTACACACACTCGGGCCCAGATCCACTGAGGTCGTGTGAGGGCAACTTGTGCATCTTCCTCTGCTGCTTGAGCCAAGAGCGAAGAGTTTTCATCTTCTTCTCTAAGAAATTTATGCAAATCAAGTCCCTGATAAGAGCAAATAGCCCCTTCATCACCAACTGCAAGTGCAAATTGCTTCAGCTTAAAGACTATTCCACCAAGGCTGCATCCCTACGCCCTGCAGCGCCTTCATAATTTGATTCTGCCTTCTTTTTCCAAGGATATACAGTATTTATTGGCATTTTAATTCAAATAGACAAAACTAAGAACTAAGCAACATAACACAATAAACAAGTGAAGAAAGGAAATATGCAGGCCTGTGAAAAAAAGAAAAATTAATGATTTAATTAAAAAAGAGTTTTTGATCTAAGAATCTAGGATAGGAAATCCTCTCCCTTGACTTGCTGACGATGCGTCTTGCATCTTAACAGCAGTCGTTCTGAACTCTTTGCTCAAAGTCTTTACGGCACCTTTCAAATTAACTTATATACGCTACAATCATTTGGGGGAGTTGGTGTTATGTTGTGTGTGTTTGTGATTTGGCCACAATCTGGATTAGCATGGCCTCGCGCCTACAAATAAATATTACGTGGCAAAAATAATGACATCGGCATGATCATGACAGGCGCAAAAAAGAGGCTGTATTCTTTCACCAGCACTATTAGGAAGCTTGTCACTATTTGCGCACGGTTAGAGGAAAGCAAGGCATCCTGATTTGGTGATTTTGGTGATATGACACGTGTTCTTCCCTTAAGTGAACCTGGGTCTGGGAGTTTTGGGAAGGATACATGGATACAAGTGTAGGTGTCTGATCACTGCCAGTACAGACAGGATGGTTCAGGGTGTGATGGGATCCCTCTTATTTTTCTCAAATAGTTCTCAATACTCAGAGGGATAATTGCTTCAACTACAATAGACTAATACTTATTATAATAACTTTAATAATAATAATAACATTATCTGTATAGCACTTTTCTAAAAACAATGTTTGCAAAGTGCTTTGCATACAATAAAACACAAAGAGACAGTGATATAAAAGTACCACAATTAAATAAATTAAAGTTGGATAAAAAGTATGGAAAATAGCAAGAAAAACAACAAATGGTAATGAGCTGCATTATCTAATTAATGCAAGTCGTCTCCTGGGCAAACAAAAAATTAAAAATAGAAATAAAAGGTAATACAAGAGATACAACTAGAAAACAAACAGAGATGCAACTAAAAACAGAGAGCATTTTACATAAAGAGTGTGTGCGAACCACATGACCGTCTAGTCAGTACAAGACAGAATAACAGAAAAGAGAAAGAATAGAAGAAAGAATACAAATACAACTATAAGAAGCAAGTCACATAAAAGCCTGTCTATGGTCACAGCTACTATTTATAATGTAAAATATTGTGGGCAGGTATTAGCTTCATTCATACAGCAACTACAGTGATAGTTCCTCCTCTGAATAGAATAAAAGTGCATCAGTTGTGCGTCAGTGTTAGATGACGCACACCTGACAAGCATAACATAAAATGACACAAGCTATTTGGCAGACACTTTTATCCAAAGCACCCTAGAGTACCATGAGGGAATATATTTATAGCGTGAGCGGCTCCAGTGGGAATCGAACCCCTAACCCTGACGCTGACGGTGCCTTGCTCTTCCCATCTGGTTGTAGCTTTAGAAAAACAGAGCGAGGAAAAAAAAAAGTATTCATATTCAGATGTATTGGTGAAGTGCGTGAGATCATTCAAGGTCGACCAGTAGAACGAGATCTTCCCCAGAGCAAGGTTTCACCGCATTCATACACACACACACACACACACACACACCCCTCCCCCCCTCCTCAGCTCATATGTCCTGTGGGCCGGAGGGGGTTGCTTGTTAAACCAGAAGGAGAGTGGAGGTCGGCGACCCCACATGGGGATGGTCGTCCGTCAAGCCCTCGTCTCCTGGAAACCTTCCCGACGCTTTCACATTCATACGCAGCCACAAAAAGCCCAGACTGAGTCCTGCTGATTTTACACATCACCCAATATGGCATATTGGAAATTTTGTTGGTCTCCAGAGGTTTACAATGCTTCCATTTACATTCAGGCATTCAGCTGATGCTCTTATCTAAAATGAGTGCAACAGTAGAATAAGCAAAGTAATAATCCGTGACATTTTCATATAAGCAAATGTCTGTTTTGCTGCTCTCTGTCACTGATTGATAAAACACAACAGTGATTCAACCTATATCCAGTTCCTGAGAGCTTTTTCATTCTCTGTTCTAAACAGCCGGTGTCTGGTAGCTCTTTCCTGGAAAAAATCCTCTGCCGCACAGGAAGTGATGCGTTTTACGATTCTGGTTTGTTTGGAATAAACAGAAGAAGAAGAAGAACTGGGTAGTTAGCATGAGCAGCGATAGCCACCATGGCTGAACAGACAAAGAAAAGAGAAACTCAAACTGCATCAACAGAAAATCCAAGCTCCGCCCACACTGTTTGATTGACAGGTGATCTGTGGGAAGTGCAGAGCAGAAACACCACAGTGATGAGGCTGAGCAGCAAAGATGGAGACTAAATAAACGAGTAAGGTAGGGGGGCTCTGCAGTGTGTGGGAAGCGCTGTGATCATCAGACCTCTCTGGATCAGACAAGCAAGTACAGCAAACCGGCATCATCCGTACCAATTTATTGCCAAATACTTTGGGATTCAACACATTAACACTGTTCCCCATGGCCAGAAAAATCACAAGATTTGTCGATTAGTCGCTTTTGAGAAATAAATTCACCAGGAGTCTGAAAAGTCTCTAAATCTAGTGACAAAGTCGCCAAATTAGCAAGTGTCCCGAAGTAGCAGCTCTGGAAGACTGCGGACATCGTCTCAACTTTAATTTTATTTAAATTGACATTGGTGCAGGCCAATGTTCAATGTCAAAGTGTTTGCTGGGTTCTTACCTCCCTGTGGACGGGGGCAAAAAGATAAATTTCTCCTTTAGGGATCGATAGAGTATATGTGTGTGTGAATCATTTTAAACTGAAATCCTTCCATCGCAGCATTGGGGGTTCTTCGTCCTGCATACTTGGGACTGAACCCTGGATATCTTTCCCACCCTGTGTCCACAGACAGTGATGAAGAGGTCTGGAGGTTTGAGGGGGCCGGGGCTCGGGCCAGAGCCTGGGACCAGCGTCTGATGGATGGGCATTCCTGAGCGCTCGCCCCCCCGGTCCTCCCCTCCTCCCTCCTCCCTCCCCCCTCCCTCCTCCCCTAGGTGATGAACAAGTTCATTACTCGGGGGGTCCTGATAAAAGGAGGCCATTATCTATTCGCGTTGCACTTTGAACTCTGACAAAGGAATCTACTCCTCCTCGTCTCTGGCGTCTGGTTATGTAACGCAGCCGTGGCACGGTGGAGTAGGTGGACCGCTGCCAATGTTTTCAATGCATCCCACGCTGGAATGTTCTCCAAGATACTGCCACGGTCTCATGCAGAGAACAGACTTCCAGATCATCTGTGAGCCAAATCTAAACCTCTTTTGTTATCCTGTCATGACGTTAGCCATGGTCTAAAGTTGTTGTAAGAGAGAATAATTTATCCAAACAGGCATTAAGAGAGACCGGTAACATCATATACTGTAATGCTCATGAGATTTACACAAGGTTAAATACAGCTGGATGAAGACACTCTGGGGAAATACTCTTCGCTTTTTTTTTAAAAGGAAGTAAAACGACTAAAAGAGGGCTTCCAGGTGATGTAACACACCATCTGGCGGCCATATTGGAGGTCCTTAGTTCTTACTCAACAGTATCTGAGAACAGCTGGTTGCATTTTTAAACGTACAAATTGTCCGTCTCAACAGAAAGGAATAGACATGATTAATTTCTGTGCTGTTTTGGACTGGGAACTGATCATCTCACCCTTCCATAATAGTTTCAGGGACAAATGTTGGGACTAGCATGCAGCCTGAGAAGACTGCTTTCAAGCTATCAGCCGAATGAATCCTACAGACCTTCAAGAGCGCTCAATCAAACTCTCCCTCGCAGTTTTTCATCATAAACTTGCTAGCGTTCTGCTGCTAGCTGGACGGCTAGCTTCGTTGTTGCTGTTGTTGCGTGTTGTAGGGGGATTTTGAAAGAGGCTTCATACAATTCAGGGTATTATAATGAGCTCCTCCATGGTTTACTCCGGTGTGGTTGCCATGATAAGGGAAACGCTCTCTGGAAAAGTTGGACATCCTTCAACTCAGGCGGCAGAGGAAAAAAAAGCCATGCACAAACCGGTGAGCGTCAGCCGGCTCCTCCCCCGCACCGCTGCGGCTGCAGGACGCCGTCGTACGTTGAAAACAACGGAGGCGGCAGCAGAAAGCGGACGCTGTCTGCAAACACCTGAAGAGACAAGCTGGACCCTTCTGCATCTGCATCACCCGCATGTCTATCTACAGATCATGACCTCTAAGAGCGAAAATATGGTCAGATAAATCTGCTGTGGGAATACTTTTTCTCTTATATGAGAAGGAATTTGATTTCTAAATTTATAAATATTTTAATAATGTCATTTTGTGACCTTGGAATGATAAAGTTCCACTTGACATTGTGGTCAACAGTGAGTTCTGTATATAAATTGCCTCTACAAATGAGTTTTTACATGTGGCTGAAGTTAGATTTTGGAATTTTTTTTATTTAAGAGGATAAAAAAAAGGCAAATTAAAAAAAAGTTTAATTAGTTTTTCTCTGCAGGATGTGAAAACTTGAATGCTCGATATCTCGAAACAACTCTTGAACGCAGATGGAACCTTGTAACTCCAAGCTCTCCATTTGCTAATTTAACATTCAAATGAGAATGCTCCAGCAGTTACACACGAAATGTAAATGCAAAAAAAAGCTTCTGTAGTTTTACCCCAGAGTTACACAGCAGCCGAAGCATGTCTGAATATGAACAAAATTGATTTCTCACAAAGGATCTGAGAGGGAGGGAGATGGATGGAAGGAGGGAGTAACAGGTTTCTTGAAAAGACTGAAAAATATTGTTGTTTAGTCCTGATACAAACAACACTATCTTCTTTTCATGCAGGTTTTAGGCTCTTGTTGTGATACTTGTTGCTGTGAAAAATAATCTCCAGCAACACAGCAACCTTGTTGACGGTCATATTGCCCAAACACCAACAGCATTCATCACAGGAAACACTTCCCAACATGTCAACACAGCACAACTGCAACATGTTTGGATACAAACAGAAGGGATCAGTCACAATCCACCACAGAGAGAGAGATAGAAGATAGATGAAGAGAAGGGAATAAATGAAGAGTTCTGTTCCAATATGAGATTTCCACCATTTTTTAAGAGAATTTTGGGGCATTTTCACCTTTTATTTGACAGTTGAAAGAAGAGACAGACAGGAAAGACTGGGAGAGAGAGGGGGATGACATGTGACAAAGGGCCTTAGCACCCAGGACATCCAAGATTTCCACCATTTAAAAAAAAATATGACACCTACTCTTACAAAAAGACATGCTGACATGAAAGCAGATTCATTTTTTAAAAGACTTTAAGTTAAAAGCTACTCAATAAGTCTTTTATGGTTGGCAACATGCAGGAAGCCAAGTTCAACGTCGACCCAAACGAGCACAACATTTTCTCAATATGATATTATGGCATGGTCAAAGTTAATATTAAAACAGCTTTGGAAACTGTTTGAATTGATATCAGGAAGATATTTCGGTCCTGATTTCACAAAACGAAGCAGGTAGCAGCTTTGGACGACTACTGACATCTCAACTTTCATTTTGTCGCTGTATTTACACTGGTTTTCAATGTTGGTGCTGCCTGTCCTGTCAACATCTATTCAAAGTCAAAATGTTTGCTGGGAGAGTAGAAATGAAGAGTTTTGCTCCAGAATGAGATACCCATGTTCTGAAAAATATGACACATTGCACAAAGCACATTGATTTTGGAAGAAAAAAAAACTTCCAGGTTAGAAGCGATTTTAACACATTTCCCTATTGAATAAGAACATGCTTGAGGATGGAAACATCTTGATGTTGAACTATGGAGGGATGCATTTCAAGCAGCAAAAAAATCTACAGTACACATGGTATTTTGGCAACAGAGTGCGTCCCCGGAGCCAAAGAAGTTGTTTTGGGCTCAGTTTGGCAGCCGGGTGGTTCACCTGGAGCTTCAGTCCTCCGTCCTGCTGAAGTGTCCTTGAGCCAAACACTGGATCCCTACCAGCTGCAGAGCCTGACCTCTGACCTCTGCCCTCCCTGTGGAGGGCGAGGAGGGGGCAAGCAAACACTGAACCTCACTACTGGCGATTCACAAAGTATCACATGTTTATTATTCATTATAAGCATTAGCACTTGTTTTTACGCTACTTTATCTTCAGCTAAGCCTCACACTGCCTTTCCTCACATTACTGTAACTGAGTAGCTTTTTTGTGTACTTGTACTTTTTGGAGTATTTTTTTAAAGCACTGTACTTCACTAGATGTTAAATCCCATCCATTACAGAGGACAGATTTTGTGTCTTCATAAGCATCAGAATCAGAAATTGGCCAATTGTGGATCCATTCACAGTGAGAAGAGTAATCTGGCTTTGCTTTGTTTGTGCACTTTATTGTGTAATTTCCAATTTTTCCAACGAAAAAGAATCTAATTTGAACTCTGCCCTCTCTTCCTTGCAGTAAGTAAGTAAAGTTTATTTATACAGCACCGTTCACAGAGCAAAGTCACAAAGTGCGTCACAAGAGTAAAGCAGTTAAAATAAGACTAGAAAATAGTAAAAAAAACAGTAAGAGATAAAAACAATAAGACATAAAAACACACAGGATTACAGACACAGAGGCTGAATAAAATCCAATGGAAGAGCGTTCCACAGTTCACTTTACTTTTAAAATCGCATGGAAAAAAATCTTGCACTGTTCTCTTTTCTAAAAAGTAACTCAGTAACTTTTACTCTGATTACATTTTAAATGAGCTACTTTTTACTTTCGCTTCAGTAGATTTTCACACCACTGCTTTTACTTCTATTTCAGTAAAACCTCGGCAAAGTAACAGTACTTGGATATTCTTGCACTCTTTCCCTCCGCCGCTCAGTTCAGGTGAGACTCACTGCAGGTTTGACTGCCGAATAATTGAAAACACAACACCCTGCAAGTCTTCATCAAGGTCAAGGCAACTTTTTTCTCCTCTTTCACAAAAATCCATAAACACACCCCCAAACAACCCTCTCCACACTCCACACACACACACACACAAAGAAGAAAAAACACTCACACACACACACACACACACACACACACTCACACCTCTTTCCCTCAAGGTTCGCGCAGCAGTTTGAATGCACCTATCACCATGACAACGACTCTCTCTTTACCGGCTCTGCCCGTGGGAGGTTTTCGCCCAGCCTTTTCTAATTTCACACTGTGTGGATATCTCCATTCAGTAATTACAATCCCATCCATTCTCATTTTCCCTGTCCAGACAATGTGCCCTGGATATATACAAAAAAAAATGTCTTTTGGCTCTGTACATACACACACACACACACACATACACACACATACACACACACACACTAACCAACACACATATAGGCCCCCTAAACATGATTGCAGGCACTTAGATGAGCGCAAATGCACGGATACAGAGGCAGTGTGTGTGTGTGTGTGTGTGTGTGTGTGTGAGTGTGAGTGTGAGGCAAAGATGCACACTGTCAGGACTCAAAATTCACCGACACACACACAATCACACATACACACACACACAAACACAGAGACACACACTCTCAAAATCCAATTATAGCCGATGGGTAAACTGAGCGCCCCCCCCCCCTCCCCCTCCACCCACCTCCATCCTTGAAAAAAAAAAAAAAAAATCCAAAGTTGAGGTCTTTATTAAAAAGTTAATAATAATAATAATTGCAAAATAATAGCGAGCCAAATCCATGTCATTTGTCTTGTAAAAAGGCAACAACAGCTAACGGGTTACAACTTTCGACAAGGAGGCAGAATCTAATACTAATTATCATATAGTCAGCTCTTATATACACAACACTGTTTATATTTATATCTATTTATACTCTGTTTATACCGTTACAACTCATGTGAATAGATTTTTTTCTTTTCTTGTTCCTTGCAGTGTTCAAAACACTCAGAATCCAGTGAAATACTCTCTACATCTGTATATATTTCTATTTATATTTCTGTCTTTTTTTCTGTTCCTGACTTCCATAGATTCCTATCAGTCAAGCTCTAACAGAGAACCATGTGCATACTGTATAACACTGTATAATTTTCTATTTTAAATGTTTTATATGCTACTCATTTACTATTCCCTTTAAATACTGCTTCTGAAAGTCACCTATTCCCTACATTTCTCCTTTTTTTTATATATATATATGAACAAGTCGAATTCCTTGTATGTGCAATCTTTCTCGGGCAATAAAACCGACTGTGATTCTTCTGATTTCAGCGGGGATTTTTGACGGTTCGATCCTCCAGTCTCGACTTGAGAGGCAGAGTGAGTTCACACCAGATACCTGGGAGTCTCACCTCAGTGGACGGAGCGAGGCGCCGACACTGCCGGGGTTAGCGGGTCCATTCCCACCGGGCCGACCCGATGCCATGCTGCCGCGAGGCGCGTCGCATAAAAGCGTCCTCCAAATGGCTTATGCTAAATTCCATACTGTAATGTACTGTTATGTAAGGCTGAGGGTGCTGACCGGTTTTTCTGGAAAGCGATGGTTCACTTTGTGTCACCTCACAGACACTGGATCCATTATTCACACAGATGTTTGCATAACCCGAACCACACGCCACCCGCTGACTGACTCCATCTCTCTCACCCCGAGATACAGAAATAGACGTTGGAAGATGTGCCGCTTTTTTACTGCTAGCATGCGACATTACTGATGCACTATTCTGCCCTGCAAAGGGAAACAGCAGTTTGTCTTTTTGTGGGTTTTAAAGGTAAAAGATGTACTAGTAAAAGCGATACTTTTGTCGGGGCAGGAGAAAAAATCTGAAGCTGTTTTTGCGCAGTTCCACTACCGCATGTATTGTTCCGGCGCTGAGAGGAATTGTTTGGAAAATGTTGTCGTCCCTTCAGCCATCAGGAGGCACAAGAAATTATCAACAAGTTGTTTTGCAGAAAACAGTTGCCATTTGGTGGAAAGTTTGCTATTTGGGGGACGCTTACCAATCCAAATGAGCAAATAACAAAGCAGTTTTGTTATTCCAGTATTTCACATGATGATGATATATTACCTGTAGATGTTTCTGTTGGAACTCTGCTCTAACTAGCTAGCTTACGTATCGCTATTATGAAACTTTAATTAATGACTTTATTATTTATGTCAATTACAGGCCACCGTAAGCTGTGCCAGAGAGCTGTTGATAATGAAATTCCTTGATCGAGGTTGAAAAAGCCAAAATTACGTAAAGTCACACTGAAATTTTCTCCTTTATAGCTCGTTCTATGATATACACCTGCTTGAATTTATGACAAAAAAAAGACAAAAAATGTATTGTATTTTTACATCAAAATCTCATTACTTTTATCTCCTGGAAAACGGAAAAGCTTTAGTGGTGACATCATCGCGTACCAGGAAGCCCTACATAAAAATTCCAACCAATCAACCATTAACCATGCCCCAATATCCTGTTTCAACAGGAAACGCATCACATCAAGGAAGCAAGACGCTCTAAAAAAAATGCTGTTTCATTGTGACTTTAAAACCCCTTTAAAATACAACCTGGCTGGAGCAGATGTGTGGTAATGCCTGCTGACATATTCAAAGCCACACTTGCCTCAAAAGCCTCTAAAATACAAGGCCAGTATTAAATTGTTCAATGTGTAATACCAGATAGAGCAGGATAGCATTAGTCAATATATTGATGACAATTTCAAACGAGCTAAAGACATTATTCCACTTTTAAATGAGGCTCCTTATCTGTTGCGACGGGAACTGTCAGTATGGGACGGAGAACTTTCAACGTGAAAAAAGAGAAAATGAGAAAAGTTTCTGAAGTCTAATTTGAAGTTGTACAGTAATTCATGTTTGAATCATTTGCAAACATTGCAGCAGATGGGACCTCTATTTTGAGTTATGATGGGATCAGAACATTGCAACGTCATTATTTTCCAACACTAAGTCCTGCAGGCCAAAAATCCTTGTGCTCCTTTTTGATATTTCTTTTTCAGAAATTGGGCTTTAAACGTTGAGAGTATATTTATGTACGGTGTTATGTATAGTTTATTCTCCATAGTAAGTTTTACACTGTCCCCTTACACTGTATATGAGGTTTTCAGTGTCAGTGTCAGTCAGTTTTCTATATTTTTATGCCAATGTCATCAAGATAAATTCCCTGTGCATCTGTTGTTTTTGGCAATTAAAGTGATTCTGATTTAGAAAGATCTGGGGCTTTAAACACCTACGTTACATAACATTTCCCTTCTTTCTTTTTTTTTAACAAAAACACCCACATCAAGTACACATATTCAAACACTGACTCATTACCAGACTTCACCAATGAGGCGTTTTCCTCTTTCCGAGTCACAAAAGCGGATGGATGTGACCTCTGATTAGCAGCTTATTTTTCCAAGATCCCCTCGCTGCTTGTTTACAGCTGTACTCGGCTGTTCTCAGGACTCCCAGGGGACTCGAGTTGCAACAAACCGCTGCGCTGCGTGTAAACAGTGGCCCGGCTTAACTCGTGTTTAGCCCACAACTCTTTAGGTCACCGCCGCGTTCCCCCACGTCCGCCGCTTAAGCAGATATCAACACCGATAGCGTGTTGACGGCTATACACGGCGGCGCGGGCGATCGAGGACCGGGAGGGGTTTCGGTGACGTGAGGTCGTTTCGTGGCGCTGGCTGGCGGGTAAAGCTGGAAAACTTGGTCATAAACCTTTAGCTCTGATGCAAAAATGTGAAAAAGTTATGTTGTACAATGTTTTGACTGCACAGCGCCTAAATACACTAAGAGCTAAAAGTTTGGACGGACGCATTTTTCTTTATTTTTACTATTTTCCACATTTTAGAATAACAGTAAAGCCATCAAAACTATGAAATAACACAAATGGAATTATGCAGCGACCAAAAAAGTGTCAAACAAATCAAAACTATCTTATATTTTAGATTCTTTAAAGCAGCCGCCCTTTGCCTTGATGGAAAGGCAAAAGGCTTTGGAAAGAAATTCATACATAGGATCAACTTCACTATTTATTATTTGTCTAAGAAACTAATTTCAAGCGTTTAAGCAGAAGCCTTTAGATCAAAATGTCTTTAAGAGAGTGAGAAGCATAGTACATTCAGTCAGTCAGGTGGGTCCAGACTTTTCACTGGCAGTGTTTTTTCTCTTGTATCGTTCATGATTTCCTCTCATTGTGGTCAGTGGGAAGTTGCGCAAGACTTGAGGTTTTCACTCATAAGACACTGAGTCACTTCACTGTGTATCTCACTGTATCTCATTTAGTTTCAAGCAGCTTAGTTTTAATTGGGTTCATTTGCACATACAGTTTGAAACCAAGTGCAAGAAATCTTAGTAGTTATGAATTTCATTTTCTGTGGCTGAGAGGCATTAAGGGAACAAAACAGAAAACACAGAGGACAGAAAAAAATATATATACTGGTTTTGAAGGTGAGATAAAGAAAGAGCTTAGCAAAAATCTCTTCTCATCTCACCTTAAAAAGAAAAAGAACAACTCCAACTTATTGTGTTACTGCCTCCTAAACTTTATTATGCTTCCTCATGGCTTTTTTTATACCTTTATTTATCCGGGGGAAGTTGTTGCTGAGCAAGCACGCTCTGTTTCAGCCCAACACTGCTTCACCTTCATAAAGTTACACACGCTCGTATTTTCCGACCTCAGTCTTCTTCTGCTGCTGGACGCTGCAGCAGCCGAGTGCCTTGCTCAAGAGTGCTGCGACAGTAAAGCTGCTGATGTTTAGGGAGGGGGAGAGAGCGTCATTCATTCACTTTCCACACCGACATTTTTCCCAGACAGCCCAGGAATCACAGCTGGAAATGTTCCCCCTTTTACTCCTCTAACCTTTAGGCTGCTGCTGTTTTAGCCGCACGTAAATTAAAACAGATTTCAGCCATCAGAGCAGCAACACAATAGCGGTCATGTGAGTTGAAAGACGTCACGTAACTTGAGTTCCTCTCGTTATGTAACAGGATGGAAACCAAGTGTAGAAATCTTGGCAAGCGAGCTAATTCTGAATTTCCTTTTTTTTTTTTTTTTTGTTGCTGTTGAGAAGCAATTAGGGAAGTAGCACTTGACCATACAGATAAGGACGCCTTAGTCATCAGCAGGACCGGACATCCATGTAACGAGTCATTTTCTCGATGGCAGAGCAGAAGTCATCGGCTAATTTGTTGCTTGGTGTTAAGAGTGTTAGTGGATAGCGATTGGTCTTTGGAAATCTTAAAAACATCAAGTCAACATGTAGTTTCGGTGTATGTGGGGGATTTTCGTGGCATGACTCAATGTGGAACTAACCGAGCCTTAAAATCCCACGTTATGGTGTGTTTACAACTGATTTTAAAAGAAACAATAACCATGAACCCTCTACAAACTAGTAGAGGTTCTGCTAAGATCCACAGCAGCCAATAAAATATGGTGCTTCTGTATTAGAGGTTCACAGAAGCGCCACCAGGGTTTATCAACCCGTTACGAAGGAGTTCCTCAGGGAACCTTCCCGGGTTCTCCCGTTGTTTCAACCTGAAGAACCCCTAAAAGTTCCTCAAAACCCCTTTTTTCCTTTTTTAGAGTGCTGCTAGTCTGTGCTACTGTAAAATTCATCAGAGCAAGAGAAGAGGCATTAAAATAACTGGGGAGAATTTCAGTTCCTGCTGCATGTGGCTGATGTAAAATGCTATTTCAGGCTTCAGCCACACTGAGCCAAAGTTAATCACATTATTTTCTTTTGTTTTCTTCGCTCCAGTATTCTTTACCTCTGTGACCTGCAGACCCTCACCTTCCTCAACCCGTTTCCATTGTTTTTTCTTTTAATCTGCCTATGTACAGAGGCAGTTCTCCTAAATCTGCAAAATGAAGCTCTTTTGACTGCCTCCAAAGTCTAAATTAAACACAAAAGACAAATTTACGATCAGGCCCCCTGAACTTTGGAACAACCTGCCTGAGGAAATACGATTAGCGAACCCCTTCTCTCCACTTGTAAAGACACCACCGAAATCACATGTTTATGAATTTGCATTTTACTGATAGCTCGTTAATGCTCTCACTATGCCACTGCAGTTTTGTTAATTTGTTTGTTGAGAGTCTAATATGCTTTTCTGAAATTTGCTGAGTCCCCCTTAATGAGCTGTGGGCCTTAACAGAGCCAGCAGTGCAAGTCTTCCCTTTGTCATATTTGATTGTTTTCTAATATGCTTGCTTTTGTTCATTACATTTTTTACAGCACTTTCTAACTTTGTTAAGAAAAGTGCTGCGCAAATACAGTTATAACTCTCTCTCTCTCTCTTTTCGGCTTATTATTCTTACGGGGTCAACGGCCGTGACACAATTGTTTTCCCCAGCAGATTATTAACACTCACTTGCTCTGAACACAACACATATGCCTGACTGACACACATGTATGGGCAAAAATTAATTGTTCATGAAACCCTGCCGCATTTTGACATGTTTCCCACCCCCGACGCTCCAAATATTTGGCCACCCCCTCCAAAACTCAGAGTCAAAGCAGTGTAAACAACGTGTCATTTTCATGCCTTTTGATCATCGAGCTATTCTGAGCAAACCTCCCGAGGTTTTTCTTTTTTTTTGTTGCAACTGGGGGTACGGGGGTGCAGAGGCGATGCTCTGCTGTACTGATAAGCTGTTTTTTTGGGAGGTTTTTTTTCCTCCTTTCTCTCTTTCACTTTTCAGGATTGAGGTTTTGAAAAAGAATAATAAAACAACTGTCAGCTAATTGGCAAGAGGAGTGCAGTATGGAGGAATATAAAAAAAAAAAAAAAAAACTACAAAGTGACTCCACAAGGGAAATGTAGAAAGCTACATTGTAAGCACACACGCATACACACACACACACAGAGGGGCTTTAAGGGCATTCTCCTGTTGCAGAACAATCCCTAGTCGACTACTTTTATGCTTTCATTGTTCATTCTTTTTTCTTTTCTTTTTCTTTTTTGCGCTGCGTGACACAGAAAGATGTTGTGTGTCTGTATGCTGGAGTAAGTCTCCCTTTTAAGAAGTTAACTTGGAGCGATGGCGGTCCGGAGGCTGGGAGGCTTCATGGTTTGTTTGAAGCTACTGGAAGCAGCAGATGGGTGGAGTTTACATAGAAAAGACTGTGGATGGACTAAACAGAAAGGGGGCTTTGACACCGCAATATTATCATGATCACAGATGTTTATTATAAGAGGTGAAGAAGAACAAATGGTATAAATGTGTAAACGATGCACATCTACCCTCCTATCTACCTGTCTATCTATCTATTTCACCCAGGTCTGATGCACAACCATAGCGTTTTGTTTTTTTTAAACTGCCACCTGCCTTTTTTTTACATTACAAAGCGCTGCACCACCCGGCGGCTTTTTTGTCAAAGTGTCTCTACTTTAACTTAAGTCCACATTCTGACCTCCCATCCATCAGCTGTGTGTGCAGAAAGGCCAACTTTATATGATGCCTGCTTCTTTTTTGCTGTTATTTCCACTGTAAAGGGCATGCTGTTGACAGTGCAGACACACTGTGTGAGTTTTTAGTTAAAAACACTTTAGCGAAAGAGCATCATGCTTCAAACAGGCTTTTAATAGACAAAATGGCAACAGCAGGAGCCAGTTTCTACACACTACTTGCGTAGATGTGCGCACACACACACACACACACACACACACACACAGACAATGCACCACTGCAAAAAGACATGGTATATACTTCAGTTTATTCATTTATTTAGAAATATATTTTCTTACAACTTGTCCTATAATGTTATTTTACATATTATAATGAATTAATGTACGTCATTTTAATTATATTTATTTACAATCTGTCATATTTATATTCATATTTTATATTATGCACCTTTTTTTAAGAGTTTTGACAGTTATTAATCCACTTACTGAGTAACATGAGGCGTTTGTGTTTTGATCTAAAAACAGCTGACTGTTGGTTGCTTTAGGAGCGTCTTATTTAATGTAATAACACACAGCTGCCCTGGAGCTAAAACCCAGCCCAATTTAACCAAACCATTTCTCATGGTATGATAAATAAATGTTGTGTGGTTTGGCTCATCTCAATTTTTACAGTCAACTCTATTGATTAATGTTAACACAGGTGATGCAGTGGTAAATAAACAGCACAAAAGCATTGATTTTTTATGTTTTTTTTATTGAAAAGACCCTGTGTTATTTAAGTTAGGCTTGATCGGTTTGATGCTACTTACGATGATGTATACTATGAATTCATTTCATAAAGAAGTATGCCCACTGGGTAAACTCTATTCTGGAAATATTTTTTAATAACCCACAGATTATGTTTAATGTGTTCTTCTTAATATCCTGTTTTTCCTAAATAATCCAGTTTCCTTACAGGAATAATTAAAGTTTCATCTTGTCTCATATAAAAGGTGAGTAAACTGAGTTTGGGTGGTTTACGCTCCACAACATCCCTGCACACAGGTTTAGGTACATACTGCTGTTGAATGCGGTTAGCTAGCTTGCTCATGTTTGTGTTTTCAACAGAGAAGTTGTCGCCTCTGAGAATTAGCCCACTGGTTTCTAGGTCATGACATTTGATTTATCTGATCAGGAACAGGTTAACAAGTAGTTTGTTGTAGTGTAAATTACGGTGTTTACACGACTCGGGCATCTAGCTGTCTTGTGTGGTAAAGCCGACGTTAGCTTTGCCCGTACACAGCGGAGCATTAGCGTGGGTTGAGTGCTAGCATGTTAGCACGAGACATTACAAATGTTTATTAAGACCTCTTTTGCTCGAGTCCATTGCAATGAATTTGTATTTGTATCAAATATTTATGCGTCACATTTTTATTAGTCGGATGAAGTGTTAACATTACAAATAAAATTATAAAAATATGTGGTAAAATTTCTGATTGGCTAAGTCACATTCAAAACGTTGGAAAATACCTGATAAACACACACCTATTACCTAAGACTTAATTTAAATATTAGTGATATAATATAGACCTAAACACATGACTGCACAAGACTTCATTTAAATATTATGTAATATTACTAGGCTATATTATTATTATTATTATTATTATTATTATTACTACTATATTAATAGGCTATGCACACACCTATGAGGTTAGCTGTGTGTTGCTTAGCAACCACTTTGTTTAGCTACTTTGTTTAGAGCTACATTACATGACGGAAGAATACAATTTGATTCTTGTTAATTTTCTATGTTCCTTAACACAACAGTGTATTAACGCCAATTGCTAAAAGCAATAAGCCACTAGGTGCCATGCTTTCCAGTGGTTTTAGAAGTTTTTAGACATTTTTTCTTTTTCTTTTTTTTTTTCCGTCTAAACTATGGGCACCAGTTGTTATCTTAACTTGGTTTTGAACCAGTGGGTTTAGCTATTGATCTACAGTATATAAACAGCACTAATATGGCAGAGAGGATTTGAAACAGCGGAGGTAATGGGACGCCATAATTAGACACCTTATGTTACCCTTTAAAATCCTACATTAGCTTATTAATTTTTTTTGCTATTTTTTACTGTCTTAGTATATTATTCTAATACTATACTGACCTAATAAGTATATACTTACCAACTAATGTTTTCTAACCTAACCTACTTTTCTTTTTAATTCTATCACATCCTATGAATAACATTATTTGTCAAAATGGAGACGTCCGGTTGCCCAGCTGTCAGTCAGAGGGAGGAAGTGACATCACCGGTCAGGTTCACAGAGAAATCCCATTTCCGCGGCCAAATCCAGGATCCCTGAAAGCAACATGGATTATTCAGCACTACTATAGGAAGAGAATCTCCAGCATATCAGAGGCGGACGACACTGACTGACAGATATCTGATATTTAATAAAAGGCCAGTATTGACCCGATAAATCGGCAAACCAACATATCAGCCTAACCTAAATATGAAACTACCTGTTGTATAAACTAAAGTGAGACATTTCTCTGCTCTGGTACCTGGAACGGCCTCCAGTTTATCCATCTCCTCATCGGTGAACAGGAACTCGTCGGCGGAGCTCAGCGATGCGTCCCCGCCGCCGCCCGCCGTGCGGCGAGGACAGATGTTCGGGGGCGGCGTGGGCAGGAAGAGCTCGGCGTAGATACCGTGCAGCCGCTCGGCGTCGCTCACCTTGGCCTGGTAGAGAGGGACGAGGCGGTTCCTCTCGGAGTCGGACAGGTAGGGGTCGAGCTGGAGCCGGAGGAGGAGGTGCTGCAGGGCGGAGGTGTAGGAGAGGTACAGGCTCTCCAGCTGCACCAGGGTCTCCAGCACCACCAGGCCCGGGTCGAGGCTCGGCGGAGTCTCCGGCTGAGCTGGAAGAGACACACAGCTGAGGTTGGGGGGAAAATAAACACATTCAAATATAAATATAAAGTCTAATATTACTATTAGTCGTAGAAGTCATAGTAGCAGGGAAGCAGCAGATGGTAAATCTGCCTAAACTCAGGTTACCCACCTTTTCAGTCTGAAATGAATCTTGATCATTTAAATTCATAGTGTATCATTGCAAGTATCAAGCTGATATAAGAATAGGGTGTTGTGAGAGGAAAACTAAAAAATTGATGTTTTTCTGAAGGTATAATTGATTTTTGTTGATATTGGTGGATGTTTATTGATCACCGACTGGAGGTTATAGCTTACCCTCCTCTTTATTCACCACTACATCACTGCATAGTAGTAACACAAGTATAGTAGTAATAGCTGTGCTAGCAGTAGTACAGGTAGTAGTAGTAGTAGTATTTTGTGTTACCATGGTGGGTGCAACCAGGAAGGTGGTTGAGAGGCTCTGGCTGGCCTGCAGGACACACAGCATGGTTGGAGAGAGTTAAACTGACATTAAAATTAAGCAAAATTAAACATAAAAAGCAAAACTGAAAATTTTGAACATTTGAATACTGTAATTCAAGAATCACCAGTCATATCTACAGTGTTGGGCAAGCTACTTGGAAAATGTAGAGCTAAGCTACCAGTAACTCTACATTAAAGTAGCATACAAAAGTAATTTGCTACATCAAAGCTACCTTTTTTTTGTTTTGTTACATTTAACCAACTTGCCAAAGTGCCATGCCAAATCAATGTTCTCAGTGATCAAGAAAAACTGTCAGTCAAACAAATAGGCAGCAAAAACATTTTCAGTTCAGTTGTTTATTATATAAAAAAAGCTATGCCTTTGCAAGCAACTACTCTTACAACAATACCAATTTGGCAACAAAAACAAAAAAGGCATATTTACCATCTAAACATAACAGCACTCTACAGGCTGTATGAAGAATTCTGTTCCAAAATGAGATCCACTATTTGAAAAAAAAAAACATGGACACTTAACGCTATAAAAAATGATTGATTGCAAAAAATGGAAAAACAAGTTATTCCACTTTTGGAAGAATAATAGATGACCCAGCGTACCAGTGGTCAATTACAGACAACATTCACTAATTTCTTTGATATGAAATTTAAAGCTGCATTCACTAAGATTGGAATGTGGACCATGTAGAATCAACCGAGATATAATTATGTTGAATACGGACATAATTTAGAGGCGAGCCTGTGAGTTTGCCAGACCGGTAAATTACATCCATGTTCAACGTAATTGTGTCATGGTTGATTCTACATGGTCCGCATTCCAATCTTAGTGAATGGAGCTTTAATTTGAAGCCTCAAACACACGTATGACTTGATGTTACTGGCCTTCATACAGGAAAATCTTCAGAAAACGGTGCTAAACGACTGGAAACTGCATCAAAGACTGTGTGTCTAGAATGGCCACTGGTATGTTGGTTGACAAAACACTTTTACAGTATATAGTAATAGCAATATCGATATATAGCATTTTGGAAAAGAACATAATTTAACCACCATCTTCAGATCTTTGCTCTCAAAGTGTACTTTTATGGTATTGAGTTAATAAATATCATATAATAAGTGGTTTCCAAAACGGATACAGAATTTGCATTTTGGAATAAAACTCTACATTTTAATGTTTTCAATTTTGACTTTTACCATGGTTGATGAAGCCTGGAATGGGCTGTCTTGTGTGGAGCATCAGCGGCGGAGGCTGCCACACCGGCATCATGGGAAAACTCATCGTGAAAATTCAATCTGTCTGTCTTGGAGCCGAGTCAAGAGACGAGCGATGTCTGCAGAGAGTTTTCCATTAAAACTAATTTGTAGATCTGTTCTGCAGCGATATCAGCAGTGAGCATTCAACTCTAAACACTCCGCCGGTTGCATCATATTCAAATGTAGCTGTTTGTGTTGGTTCAAGTCGCCATGGCAACGTAAACAACTTTAGAATCAGTGTTTGACCTTGTTGTGCAGTTGTGCTGCAGTTGAGAGGAATCAGAGGGTTGACTGTGATGTTAGGAGCTCTGGCTGATGCAACGCGCCGCATCTCTACCTTGGAAAGGCTTTTAATCTCGTGTTTAGTCTCTACGTTTTCTTGTTTTCAGATAAAATAAGTGAGAAAACATGCCAGTGGGGGAGATAATTACCTCCGCCAACAAAGTTTGAAGTTTGTCACTAAGAAATCTCAAGAAGTTCCGAACAGATTTGGCTGCAGTTTGGTGGACAGATGAAGGATCAGGCAATTAGATTTTGGTGGTCATCCGGATCTGGGATTTCCGCCTCGGACAATTATCGTTTTTGTTAGCCATAACTACTTTGCTGCATTCATGTGCTGGTGGGAGAATCCGGCATCCGGGACTTCTCAGTCGGCTGCTGCATTCACGTGCTATTCTGTCAGAAAATCAAACCCAGAAGACAAGCGATGAACAAACGTAAACCGTTACGGAGGCAGCAGCTTTTGCAAGTTGAAGAACTGTTGTTGCCGCCGGTTTGCGCTCTAATGAGTCACTTCTACCTTCACTTTTGTAGACTTCTCTTGAGAAAAGTAAAATCTAAAATCGAGGCAGTGAACAAGGCCTGTTGGAAGACTTTTCTTGTAACTGGTAGCAATAAACTGAATATCCCAGAGTCAAGAGAAATCATGTCACCAGATATATTTACATACTGACAAATGATACTGATATTCACTTGATTATGAGAGAAGAAAAACAAGAATTTAAATGCAACTAAGACATTTTATTAAGGTGTATATCTCTTGCAGCGTGAAAGAATAGATGGTTTTCGTCTCTCATTCTGGTTATTACAAGCACAGTCACATACACACACACACACACACACACACACAAGCCCACTCATTCATGCACAAACGCACGAATCACTCACACATCCTAAAATGTCAGAGAAGAAAGCATTCCTCTCTTAGATCAAATGACACAAGTCATCGCATGGCGGAGGACACATTTGCTCTCTTTCCGCCATGCTAATAATACGCTATCATCAGGCCGACCACAAATGCGCTGCTCATGGCCATAATCTTGTTGTCAGCTGTCTCACATTGTGGATGACGTGCAGACACTCAGAGCTATTTGGCATGGAGGGCTGAGATCCCACAGCCCCAACTTAATTGGATTTTGAAATGTGGTGTGTGTGTGTGTGTGCGTGTGTGTGCATCTGTGGGTGCATGCACATTTGTATTTCTGCACGTGTTTGAGTGTTTTCAGATGTGTTTGCGTGCGTGCGGACGTGTGCACACACTTATAAAACATATTGTCGCTGTCGGGTGAAAACCTCCCATCTCCGAAATGTCAACTTTTTCAGGAACTGAGGAAAAACAGCCTCGTCTTCAGCTTGGCTCACATGCATTTTTGGAGTTCATCTAATTGTTTTTTAAAGGGTTTCATCAGCACCAAAGACTCGTAGAATTTCCTCATCCTGTAGAGAACCGTGTAATCCTTCTAATGGAGTTAAAACATCCCAAATCACCAAAACTGGACTTACGAGGTTTTCACACAGCAGCGATGCGTGTTTTCGCCCCTTCCCGTTTCCCCCCGCGTGCGTGTGTGCGCTCTTGCATGCACGCGAGTTCATAAACCCTAAAATGAAAGGTATGAGATAGCTGGGTGGAGGCTTGCCAGCGTGTGAGATAGAAAGTGGACGCTCCGCTGCCTCTCCGAGAGACAAGGGAGTCTGCGTCTCGTCTGTGTTCACCCAAACAGCGCTACCCGGCCTCTCCGGCATTCACCGTCCCCTGCTGACTCAAAACAGACGAGTGTGTGTGTGTGTGTGTGTGTGTGAGTGAGTGCACCCGTGGCAATACACACCGCCGACAAGTCTCCAGCCTGTGATCCTTCGCGGCGTGGAGAAAGAGGCTGTTTCTCGGTGCCGTTCAGGAGAAGATTGAACAGCGTATGAAAAAGCGAGGAGTGACTGTAGACACGGGAGAATTAAGACACCGCACATTGAGGAAAAGATGCACATTGTTATGCCGAAGTAACACACACACACACACACACACACACACACACACTCAGACGCCGTAAAATGGATGGACAAGAGAAGGTTTTTCCACTCCAAAACAGACACAAGTTTTCAATCTGCAATCCGTTACAGAAACAGAGAAAAGTGTCTGTGTTTCTCGGTGCTGTTCGACAGAATATTCAACAGCGCATGGAAAATCTAGGAGAGACTGTAGCTACGTGGAAATTAACACGCCACGTACTGAGGAAAGTATAGTGCACGGTAAACTTTTTCTCTAATCTAAAGAATAAATCAGACGCTCACGCACCATAAAATGTCCCCAGAAAGGAGTTTTCCACGCCGGCGCAGACATGCACACCGTCGAAAAGTTTTCAATCTATGATCTTTCACAGTGAAGAGAAAGAGGTCGGCGGATAGAATATTTTATACAGCTTATGAAAAATCTAGGAGTGAAAAATAAACCGGCGCCTACTGAGGAAAGGATGCTTGCCGTCACATCGCTGTGTGATCGAAACAATAAACGGAATAGTGTGCAGAAATGATTAAAATCGACTGTTGCTTGATTGATCGTTTGACCAATATGGGTTTTTGAAGGCATATTCATACTGATATTTTTGGATTATACAACAGTTAGTTCCGATCGAGCAATTTGATTGGACAAGAGGCATTCCATGAGTGCTGATATACAGTATAACAGCACTGGGACGCTGTACTGTATGTATCACTCCACTTCACAGGTGATCTAATATAACCTTGATCAGGTGCGTTCACACAGCGTTTTTCTGTGTGGAGAAAGCTGCCTGGAGCTTCTTGTGAGGAGAAATAAAAAGCAGATCACAACAACATCATCTGACGTTAGCCGAGTAGCTGCTAGCTAACCAGCTGGTTAGCACTTCCAGCAGACAATACAGTGTTGTGCAACAAACAAATGCTTACCAGATATTCCCAGTACACGTCTACACAAAACTCTAACTTCATTCGCACCTAGCAGCGACAGCGATATGGAGACATTTGACCTTAAAGTCGAGATGAAACAGCATTTCGAGAGCATCTAACTTCCGTATCGTGACGTATTTCCGAGTGAAACAGGAAAGACAGGCGGGACGTAACGTTGGGAGGAATTTGATTTGAACGTTGAAAAGTGGGCGTGTCATAACACCCGAAGACACACCGAAGTACCGTGCTGTTGCTAGCTAGCTAACGCTCATGAATGTTAGCTCTGTGCGCTAAAAGTTGAAGATTGATTGATGGGTGGATGTCATGATATTATTGGTTGAAATTAGTTACGGGCATGCTTACGTAAGCACACGGCATATTTTGTTTTACAGGAAGAAAACATGATTGAATTTTGTTATAAGAATACAAAGAAATTGATTTTTGGTATTTTTTTTGGCATATATTGTTAAATAGGTGCACAATATGACCGGGGATGTGATCTAAAAGGGTTAAAAAGGCATTTTTCATTTCATCTCGTCTTTAATTATGAACGGTCGGCCGAGGCGGAAGGTTGGGAAGAAAGTAAGCTGAAATCGTCTGTGCTAACCTCAAAGTAGCTAGCTAGCCTGCAGTCGGGAAACAGTTTACCTGTTGCTTGGCAACACTTGGTAGTGGAATCCTGAGGGAACTGTTTCTGTTGGCGGAGACAAATAACAGACAAAAATCATCTGTTGTCTCAAATTACCATTACTTGATGAATAGCTTTGTTTATACAACTGTTGTATAAAAGCAATATCACAATCGAGGTCGTGCTGTTGTACTGTATATCGTGCTGATATACAGTACAACAGCACTCCCTCTCGTGTGATATTGCTTAATTGAAACTGCAGAGAGCTGAAATTTTATCGCAAACTTTTTTTGCCCAAAGCATTCAACTGTTGATTTGGGGATTGATCATGACTGAGTGTCACGATTCTGCAATGAAACAGAGAGAGAGAGAGAGAGAGAGAGAGAGAGAGAGAGAGAGAGAGAGAGAGAGAGAGAGAGAGACCTTTCCGGAAGCCATCTGTCTTTGTTTGAGTGAATATGACTGCTGTCAGATCGCTGTGATAGAGACGTAAACAAACAGGAGGATCACAGCCCCTTATCTCCCCTCATTTCTCCTCCCACACAAGACAAACACCAGCAGTCCTGCCATGTCGACTGGGGGTGTGTGTGTGTGTGTGTGTGTGTGTGTGGGCGAAAGAAAGATGCATGCATGCGAGTGAGTGAATGAGAGAGTGAGTAAGTCAGTGAATGAGTGAGTGAGAGAGAGTGAGTGAGGGTGGCAGAGGGCGAGTGAGAGAGTGAACAAATATAACTCATCCCACATGGACCAATTTGAAAAGAGGGTAGCGGAGCAAGTTCGGTGGTACCGGCATCTCTAGAACTCGTCTTTTTGTTTGTTTGTTTGTTTGT
Organism: Centroberyx gerrardi; assembly: GCF_048128805.1. NCBI lineage: Eukaryota > Metazoa > Chordata > Actinopteri > Beryciformes > Berycidae > Centroberyx > Centroberyx gerrardi. The sequence goes on from NC_136009.1 coordinate 26,516,095, forward strand.
TTATTGTTGTGCACAAATTGCAGAAGGAGTAAACCATCTGAAATACTTGAATATAAGGGTTTACATAAGGGTTAAAAAGTACATTGTTCAACTAGGTTAAATATACAATAAAAAGAGATAAAACCATTGATTGAGTAAGAATATAAAACAGCATTAGCAGGTACTCACTTTCAGCTTCAGTACTTGCTGATGTATTAGTCACTGTGCAAATTTGTTCATAAAACTAGCTTTAAAACAGTAAAACATTCGTCCTTTAACTATTACAAAAACACGTAACCCAACCGAATTCACCGAAATTCTGCAAACCGATGCTGAAGGATGCACCTGAAAGTGGAGAAAAACCTCAGGGGCAGATTTGCTAAAACAAAACAAAAAAAGCTATAGCTAAAAGAAAAGCAGTAAATACGCTGCACACCTATCTGCAATCATAGGACGCAATACTGTAAATAACTGGTGTGTGTACAAGACGCAGACGGGAGATCCTGTAAATCAAGTGCGAGAGAGAGAGAGAGAGAGAGAGAGAGAGAGAGAGAGGGTAATTCAGTAAATGAGTGTGTGACTGAGTGAGAGAGTCAGTGAGAGAAAGGTCGAGTGAGTGAGTGAGTAACTGAATGAGAGAGAGAGAGAGAGCAGCTTGTCAGTGTTCCCATGGTAATATCAGTTTTTTTTTTAATGCTTTTATGTTACTCAAGGTAAAACTCAAGAAAGCCACGGCCTTGACACGGAGCACCAACAACACACACACACAACGATATGATACGTTTGACTGATGGAAGACCCTGTACATGTCAGGCTTTACTGTGTGTGAGTGTGTGTGTGTGTGTGTGTGTGTGTGTGTGAGCATGCATGTAAGCACCTGAGTGTGTGTGTGTGTGTCTGTCGGTATAAAAAGTCAAATATAATGAGGCCTCACTCAGCCTCAGGTCTGCTCACTCACTGTAGAAGCACACAGACAGACGTTCTCATCTGCAATTCAAATGAGCAATTCACTGATTAGTTAACAGAGCCAAAAGGTCTTAATACAGTCAATTAATGACTGAAATGCAATTTCCATTTAATCAATGTTTTTATTTATAATGAGCGATATGAAATTCTGCAGCAAAGCAAGAGGACAGCTGGAAAGTTTGTACACACAGTCTCATAAGCGCACACACACACAAATTTAGCTCTGAATCCGAGATAATTGGCAAGATATGGGGGGGAAAAAACGTCTTTTGCTGCTGAACCTAATTAGGGAGAAAACATTTTCGTAGCTGCCAAACAACAGCAGACAAACCAAAGGTGCCCTATAAGGAATCTGTGCCTTCATTATAATATGTGACAACATGGAGTTCATCTGTCGCTACGGAAGAGGAGGAACCATGACAACCTTGACAGTCAAAGATCGGGAGCGCTAATGTAGAACTTCTTTTACAGATGAAAACTTGTAATTTGTGCTCAGAGCGGAGAGACGCAGTATTCCAGGAACGAGGCTACAAAGCGCGTCGAGTGAGCCGAGATCAATACAGCGACACTTGCTGTGTGTGGAAGAGGGTTCGGAGGAGCACCGGAGGTCAAAGGTCACGCAGTCGGAATTGATCGCGAACAGCCCGACGTCATAAGACAGGCTGCGTTGCTAAATCAATGATTTCTAGAGGAGTCTTCCACGTTATGATGAAGCTCAACGGTAACTGCCAGGAAATGTGATTTATATAGAGGAGGTTTTGCTTATCAGAGCTAACGCCCACACATATTGTAAATATTGTAAAATGTGAAAAGCCCCCACCCCTTTTCCAACCTTTGGCTAGGTGTGTCGGGAGCCGTCTGTCAGGAAGGAAAAAGGCAGTAGAGGTGTGTGTGTGTGTGTGGAAGTGGTGGAAGAAAACGACGAACCTTCCCTCCCCGAGTTAATCAACTGGCTCAGTGTGCTTTGTTTTAATAGTGGGAGGTGTGTAAATGGGGGACTCAAATGTCAACTTCATTATAGGAGTGGAGGAAGCCTAAGTGGTTCTCCACCGTGTCGTCGAGGCCCAAAGAGTCTGCAGGGTTTCATTCCAACCAAACTCTGCAGCAGCTGAGTTCACTGATTTGCACACGTTCAACCCAACATGATGAAAAGTCGTGAAATGAGCAGAAACTCTGAAACGCAGAGTGGCGTGGACACAAATTATGTGAAAATTATGTTCCTCCACCACAAACTGGATTCTGTGACAATAACACGAACTGGACACGGCTTTTTCAGCTTGAGGTTGGCTAACGGTTACGTTTAGGCAACTAAAACAACTCGGTTAAGGTTAGGGAAAGGCTTCGGTCATGGTTAAATAAGGAAAAGTTTTGCTAAAAATTAAAATTTGACTCACAATAGAAATTTCCTTCAAACAATCTGGGAATTGAACCCTGGTCATCGGCATTGAAGGCAAATGCATTCGCCCATTCACCACCCCGACCATGACACTTCAATGTTTATAGTCGTGTCTCCTTCATGTAACCGTTTCATGCTCGAAATACAGAATTTCCACACTTCACGTGCCACCAACACGTAATTTGGTGTTAACGAGTCGTGTTCGGTTCACGTATTTGTCTGAGATCAGGTTGCTTCTACCAGAGAGGAGGAAATAACCAGCTGTTGTTGGAATGAAACCTGCAGGCTTTTATGTTGCATTCATGTCATATTGGATTTACTGTAAATACAAGCTGCCAAACTGCTAAAAAAAACGTTCACGTCAGCCTCCTAGTGGTAATTACAGGTAGGACATGGGCATTTTTTGGGTCCCGATATCTCCCAGTTGACATCATGAATTGTGGAAGGTAATAAAAATCCAAATAATCACTTATCAAACTTATTACAATCAGTTCTACTTACCAATGAATGAAATCCTAAGGTGAATAATAAATCCAAGAACGCCAACCTGATGCTTGTGTCCCTGTGGAGAACGATCTTCCCAAGTTGTCTTGGAGAGAACAAACTTCTAAAGGACGTGAGAACAGAAAACATCTTTACAGTTTGAGACGGGCTGTGTGTTTGACGTCGCACGATCAATTAAGACGCACAGCTGTTCATTTTTCCCAGCTGTTTCTACTGACTGTCGTGCTGTTTAGACACAACAGTCTGTTGTTGTTGTTTGTGATGAGTCGTCTCGCAATGAATCTTGGGGCTTCTCATTCCTTCTCTTAAGCAAAGTCACTACCAAATGCATCCTGGGTTGGTAAGTAAACTTCTGGGATCTTTTCTGTTCTCTGTCCTCGGTATGGTTTGGTTTTGAAATCGCACTTCGGCCATTAGATATTACATCATCATGGAGGAAACAAAACACACTTTCAACCAGAGAAAAGGAACTAATCTCTGAAACCAGCTACTGAGGCGTTTGGTAGGAATGAAAACCTGCAGGCTCTTGGGTTTCGATGGCACATGATTGAGAACTTGATTAGCAGAAAATGTGCTCTTTCAATTAAGGGACTTGCTTCTGTAGCCAACTTTTTTCTTGGTGCAGGATCCCAAGGAATTCCACAAAAACTCAAAAAGCACGGACCGCACTCAGGACAATTCAGTTGAAGTGTTCATTTTACATATTCAAGATGAATACACAAGAAACAGCCAGACATTTCGGCTCTGCTGCCTTCTTCGGTGGCTGTGTCTCAAACAAACACATCCAGGACCAGAGAATAAATGCCATCAGCATACACCACCTGTCACCAATTAACTTCAGTTAACATCTAACATGATTGAGAACCACTGGGTTAGAGAAGTGTGTTTGCCACTAGAAGGTCGGCAGGTTACCAGCAAAGGTTGGCAGAGTCTATGTGGGGAAATCAGACAAGAAACATTCTCACCTCCATCAACAGATCACATTGAAAACCTTGAGCAAGGCATTTAACCCTCAGTTTGCTCCAGTAGAGCTGCTCAGTGGAAAAACAGTAGAAGACTGTGGTTGTACTGAACAGCTCCCAGTGTGAATGTGTGGGTCTGAATGAATGTGAAGCAGGGAGAAGCTGAAAAAGAGCTTTACTTGGATGAATAAAGGATGAAAATAATAAAAGTCTTTGTATTCAAATACTTTGTATTCAATACAACTCAAAACTACAGTCTTTGCATTCAGATGAAAGATGGCAATGTGTAGGAGGAAGTTCAGCATCAACCCAAACAAGAACAACATTTTCACAATATATTATGGCACAGTAAAAATTTGTATATTAAAACAGTTTTGGAAACTGATATGAGAAAGATATTTAGGTCCTGATTTCACAAAATGGATACTGACTCACCTTTCATTCTGGTGCTGTATTTACACTGGTTTTCAGCACTGGAGCAGACGGTCGTATCGGCATCTATTCAACGTCAAAATGTTTGCTGGATCTGCTTACATGAGACTTGTCAAATTCTGTTTTGTTTAACCTTTATTTAACAGGAGTCGTCCCACTGAGATCAGGGATCGTTTTTTTGTTTTACAAGGGAGACCTTTCCAAGAAAGCAGCGGCACATTTACTTACAGACAGAACAAACACAAACACATTTCATGATGAGCAACAGACAATTCAAGAAAACGTAAGAGGAGAAGAAAAAGGAGAGAGAATTTAGAACAGGATGATATACGGCTAAATTATTCAAGCGTTTCCACAAGCCTATATGGAACAAACACGCTGCATGGGGCTACTTGTCAAATTCAGGTACAGCAGCGAGCTTCGAGTTCACTGTGCTTTATCGATGCGTACTGTAAAACAGTGAGCAATGACAAAAGCACATTAGTGATAAGAGCAGAGGAGGAATCGTCCTCAAAATGAAGATTAATGAGACAAAGGATTGCTGCTGGAGATGTACATGCGCTTGATGGAGTGGCTTTTGGCGCTGTGTGTCCAGGCCGCTCTGCCTACTTAAAATTCAACGTCAAACACCGCTGCTATTGGCCCATAATTACAACATCAGTCATTATTGATCATTGTCACTTTAATAAACAGCTCTCAACATTTTGAGGAATTTGCCCGAGATAAAACGGCAGGCAACAAAAGCCGGCCTCCCCGCATTTATCTTGAAGACATGGCGGTGAACAGAGAACAGGCCAAAACAAGGAATTATGGGATTCGGAGAGAGCTCCGGGATCAACATCCGAACGGTTGTTTTAGAAAAGGGAGAGCGTGATGCTGGCTCGGCCTCAAGATACCGCTTCAAGGATACACTGTTTTTGTTTAGATTGTTTTGTTGCCGCGCATGTGTGAAATAGCCGGGGGGAAATGTCAGTGTCGCTCCATTATGTTTCAAGGCAAAACACTGAAGAATATGAATTCCTGTCTGAAATATGCAGTGTGTGTGTGTGTGTGTGTGTTTGTCTGTAAGTGCCTGCACTCATGTTTGGGATTTGTGTGGGGCAAGGATGTGTGTATATACTGCATGTGTGTGTCTGTATTTTAGTGTGTGTGTGTGTGTGTGTGTGTGTGTGTGTGTGTGTGTGTTTGTGTGTCTCCAGTCTTTTCTTTTGTTTGACTGCTGTCAGTAGTTATCTCAAAATATAACAGAAAAAATCATACAAGCATGATGTGACAGAGTGTCTAAATGTACATTACCTGTTATTTACTGTGAAACTCAACTCTTGTTAGTGCTTTTATTATACAGTATGACCCGTAGATTAATAGATGAAAAAATGAAACATATAGCCAGGTTTATTTTTGGAACCATTTCACCTTAGAAACCAAATATTCATCTGCTGCACAGTGATTTTTAGCTGTACACAGTCTCCCATCATCCACCACCTTCACTTCCTATGGAAACAGGGAAAGTAGTCCCAGCTAGTTCAAAGCAGTAGGACTACATTATTATTTGTATCATAATATGTGTAAATTTTGCCAGTCTCCGATATATAACTGACAGATTTAGCTACATATCATTTAAAATTACTTACGATTTAGCTTTAGAGCTAAATAGAGAGTAGAGTTCTCTTTTTCTTATTTTTTGAGATAATGCTAGTCGCCTATCACTCAACATTGTGTAAGCTAAAGTGTTAGCATGGAGCCTACTATCACTCAACATAGTGTATGCTAAAGTGTTAGCATGACGCCTACTATCATTCGAGTGTATGCTAAAGTGTTAGCATGACGCCTACTATCACTCAACAGAGTGTACGCTAAAGTGTTAGCATGACGCCTACTATCACTCAACAGAGTGTATGCTAAAGTGTTAGCATGGAGCCTACTATCACTCAACAGAGTGTATGCTAAAGCGTTAGCATGACACCTACTGTCACTCAACAGTGTATGCTAAAGTGTTAGCATGGAGTCTACTGTCACTCAACAGAGTGTATGCTAAAGTGTTAGCATGACGCCTACTATCACTCAACAGAGTGTATGCTAAAGTGTTAGCATGGAACAGTGGAGTGAATGATCTACCAGGGACACATGGATGATTTTGGTCTATATGTTCTCATCATGTAATGGGTTTTTTGACCAGGAGGCCAACCTCCCAAAGCCTTGTGTATTCCTTGAACTGTACTTGGCAAACACAGTAAAATAATCTTGATTCTGATAAAAAAAAAAATCCTGACTAATCCTGATCCTGAACTGTCATGTGTTCTCCAACTTGAAGAAAGCGAAGTATGGTAGCAAATGGCAAGTGAAGAATGAATGGAAATAAATTATTGCTAGCTCACAGCATGAACGAGCCAATACATTTCAAAGAACGGCATCATTATCCTCCACAACAAATATAGTAAACATCATCAGTTGTGTTCAGGCACGTTTGAATTATTTCCAACAAGCAAAGTGCTTTGAGGCTTTCACCTTAAAAAATTATCTCCCTCCCCCCCTCCATCCCTCCATCCCCTCCCCCGCAGCATCCTTGCTATTCAGTTTGCAGAAATGCATGCATCCTCTTTGAAATGCACAGGCCTTGCTGTGTTTACACACACACACACACTGTTGACAAAAGGTTTTTCTTTTTAGAATGAGATGGTGCTCGAGTTAAAAAGCCAAACAGGGAAATGGAGTGTGTGTGTGTGTGTCTCTGTGTGTATGTGACTGACTGAGTGAATGTGTGCATGCACGTGTTTGAATGTGTGTGTATGTGCACGTGCAAGATTGAGAGTAAGTGTGTAGCAGATTGGAGTTTTTAGTTTTAAAGACATTTCTCAGAAGCAGAAATAATGTCTTTAATTGAGTTAAACTTCAACGGGCGGAGCCAAAGAACCATAGTTTTTAGGAGCGCAAGTTAGCTAACTGGCAAACTTTAATGGTCAAAATATAATATATGACTTATTTTTTTCATTCATTCATGACAATGACATTCATGATGTTGGAAGGTCAGCAGCTAGCTAACTAGCTTACCTAGATAGCTATATGCTATGGCTAGTTTGAATTTGAAGGTCAGCTAGGCTAACTTAACTTAGTATGGATAGATTGTATTTTTCAGTTAGTAGCAGAGCGCTAGGCTTCATAATATTAGCTTCCTCCTCTCTTACCTCGTCTTTTTCAATGAACTTTAGTCTAATGTTACTTAGCCTGAAAAAACTCAACCAATCAGATTATTTCTGCCTCCAGAGCAGCTCTGCATCTGAGAAATGTTTGTATAGCTAAAACTCCAATCTGCAAGTGTGTGTGCATGCGTGCATGTGAGTGTGTGCTTGTGGGTTTGTGTGTTTACATTATGATGTCACTCTTCTCACAGTCAGATATGGTTGAACAAACAGCTTGTAGCAAAGGGCGAGTTTCAGTCAGATGTTTGTTGACATCTGACACCAGTGGGGATCTAAGGAGCGCCCAGAGTGACATTTAGGTTTCATGACGTTTGTGATTTATAGCCACAGACGACAGCAAACCGCATATCTTCAAAAAGTATGTTTTCAGGAATGAAGGCGAATGAAATATGCTTACTTTCTCCTGGACGCCCATGAATCTTTAAATTTATACAACAGGTATCAAGCACCCCAGGGTCATGAAACTCACTCAACATATAAATGACTGTGTAAACTTTCAGATAAGAAAAACAAAATTTCACTTGCATGTTTTTTTCAGTTTAAAGTGATGTGTATACACAGAAGCTTATAATGGCCAGAGGCGCTTCAGAGTTGGATGTACATGGGACTGATGGCAGGGAGCTGTTTTGCCTAAGCAATGATTATATCTGGACAGACGCCAGTTGAAGAGAAAGGTTTTATAGAAAAATGGACAGGCAGTTGAATGACAAAGTAAAGGATTTGTGGAATTAATTGGATTGGCAGAACTTCAATAGAGGAATTGCGGGAGATTTGCCATAAATCCGTTCTGAGGAATTTTACTCAGCAAAAACACCATGACCACTCATAACAAACAACAAAGTTACTGCACAGAATTATTGTATTAAGGGAAGTCAGATTTTACACACACTATTTAGTGTTCATTACTTTCCGGTAGTAATGAAAATGATCACTGAAAACTTTCCAAGTGTATATAGGTATTATATACACCGTAACATGGTGAAATACTAATATTATAGTAACACTAATATTACTAAGATAAGATGAAGTATTATCAATCCCCATGGGGAAATTAGGTTGCATCAAAAGTAATAGGATTATGCAAAGAAAATGACAAAAAGACACAAAAAAACAGTAAAAGTAAACAATACTACTACTACTTCTACTAGTAATGCTAACATTAATATTTATACGACTACCACTATTACTACTATTTCTACTACTACTTCTACTGCTACTACTAATAATAATAATAATAATAATCATACCTACAACTACATTCCTATAGCACTCTTCATAGAAAAGATCCAACATGCTGTGAACTAAACATGTTAAATAATCAGGCTTAAGACAGCTATCATCACCTTTGAGCAAAACCACATATCAAATTCAATGCAAACTGATTTCAAACGTCAGATTTCTCCAACCCGGCCAGCCACAGCTGCACAGGTAGCAGGCTATTCTACATTCCTCTCGCTTTGTTTGGGTCCCGCTCTGCCCCGGAGGCCCACACCCCCTGGATAAACTCCTCATGGTATTCTGGCAGATATCGCCTCTCGCCTCTTGCATAACACCCTTCTTCTCTCTCCGCCTCTCCCTTTCAGCCGCTCTCCCTCACATCGCCGTGATTCATCGCCCGGGCCTCCTTGATCCCTATCGCAAATAGGCCCTTATCAGTCAAGAACCCCCTCTTGAGAAATCCATCCTTTTTTTTCATCCGCGCCACTCGCTCGTAAAGGAATTCCAACAAGGCGGCGTAAATCAAGTCTAACGCGGCCCTCGTTCTTGAGGCTCCGGCAGAATCAACACAAGCCTGGCGGTGGGGCAGAAAGCAGGACCGCGTTGAGAAGTGGCGCTCGTAAAAGGAGTTATTTGATTTGGCTGGCTAGGCACAACCAGCGCAGTTATGTTCAACATTCTTTAGCTAATGGTCCATGTTACAGCTAGTCTACGCTCGAGGGGGTTAGGAGGGAGCAGATCAAAAAATGGGTTTGCACTCTACTTTGAAACGGCCTTATTCCGCTGCATCAACCTGTGTGCTGACCTATGGAAAAATATTACACAGTAAGCACACAATAACACAGAGCCAGTGCATGAAAAGTGATAAGATGTGATAAGAATTTTGGCCAGTGGGCAACTGGTTGTACTGGCACAGCACACACACACACACACACAGACAGAGAGTTCACAGAGTGCTTACAGTACTTTTCCACAGGAAAATACACTCAAAAGTCAAAGTAAAGTCTTTACCTGAGCATGTACTTTTTGGTTAAATATACACTACCAGTCAAAAGTTTGGACACACCGCATTTGTCTTTATTTTAACTATTTTCCACATTTTAGAATAACAGTAAAGACTTCAAAACTATGAAATAACACAAATGGAATTATGCAGCGACCAAAAAAGTGTTAAACAAATCAAAACTATCTTATATTTTAGATTCTTTAAAACTAGCCGTCTTTGCCTTGATGGAAAGGCAAAGGCTTTGGAAAGAAATTCATACATAGGATCAACTTCACTATTTATATTTGTCTAAGAAATACATTTCAAGCATTTAAGCAGAAGCCTTTAGATCAGAATGGCTTTAAGAGAATGAAAAACATTAGTACAGTCAATCAGGTGGATCCAAACTTTTGACTGGTAGTGTACACACTCCTGGCTCCATCTTGAAGTAACTCAAGAAATGATTTTCTTTCTTGTCTTACAGTGCAGCGGTTCTCAATTTCATTCCGACCAAACACTCCAGCAGCTGATTTCACTGATTTGCACACCTGCAACCAGACAGGAGGAACTAATCAGCGAAATCAGCTGAAAACCTGCAGCCTCTTGAACCTCGATGCCGTCAAACACAACCGGCATATGTCTCTATATTGCATAAGAGTACGTCTGCCAAGCGTAATCTGACTTGTGTCACTTTCAGACATCATCTATTCCTGTAGCAGCACTTTGGCACAGACAGTGTCAGCCAGATTCCCTGTATTCCACACTGACAACCCAAATGCGAGTGTTGGCGGGTGGCCAGCGCCGCTCATTGAGAGCGAGGGCTTGTGAAACAGCAAACGCCCCGTGCCTTGCTGCTGCTGCTTTACTCACATGTACTCAGCTCACAACTCTCATTCATCATTTGGCAGAGTCTTTCAACACTCGCTTCGGGGGGGAGAGGGGAGGCAGCAGATGTCAAAATACGGGCCTGTGACACGATAGACCCGAGAAACTCAAACACTACACTAAGAGTCGTTTGAAATAATAAACACAATTATGGATTTTGGATGTCAAACAAGGGCAAAAAAAAGTGAGCAGGCTGCACAGTGGCCTTGACAAGCTGTGATAATTTTGTACGAATATTTATGTCGCCTCCAGCTACACAATGAAGTCATCACTAAAGATTTTAATTCATTCATTCATTTCATTTTTCATTTCAGTGCGACTTTAAGCATGGTAATGTGGGGAAAAGGGCATGCATTCTTAACAAAACCCTTCCCAGGATGAATAAAAAATAAATAAAGCCGGAAAAATAATAGCAAATATTATAAAAGTATTGGATAGAAAGAAAGAAAATATTGTGGCCAGAAATATATTGTTATGCCATAAGAAGTCCAACTCCAGGCACTCATGTGGGTTTAAAAGTTAAAAAGCCTTTAACTGGAGAGAGCTAAGACATTAAAGTCACAGTGAAATTAAAAATTACTTTTTCACCTTTTTGGCTCATTCAAACCATAATACCTATATACCTATTTGACAATTTGACAAAGACATAAAACAAACAGACAAAATGAATGAAAAAATAATTTCTTATCTCATTACTTTTACTTCCTGGAAAATTACAAGTCTTTAGTAGTGCCTTCATTGTGCACCAGGAGGCGTAAATACAAATTCCAACCAATAAAACATCACAGATTTTTGAACAATCCTCCCCTCCCATCAAATAAAACTGCCTTTCTCTCCATAACTGATCTCCCATTGTTTTACACTTTTGAATGATCCCTCCCTGCATTATGTCCCGCCCAAAACATCCTGTCCCAACAGGAAATACATGAGATTGAGGAAGCAAGATGCTCTCAAACTGCAGTTTCATTGTGACTTCAGAAACACCTTTTCCTCTTGCTTTCTGTCTTTCCAGTAAAACTCCCGGCCTCCAGGAAGAGCTGCGGTGGTTTGGGGACACCTGAAGCTCTTCTGCTGTCTTTCCTCTCATCATAAAGGGACAGTTGACACAACACTGCGACACAACAAGCACTCATAAAAGCAAGTCAGTCATCTATCAAAGGTGATATATTGGTGGTCTCAATGCCAAGCGTTTTGGCAGCCTCTTAACGCTTCCAGAAACTATATCGGTACATGGTCAGCAGAGAGAGAGAGAGAGGGAGAGGGAGAGGGAGGGCTTGTTTTGTTGAGGCTTAAAAGAGAAAAGCCCTGTCATATCGCAACCAGCCAGGAATTGAATGCCATGTCCTAATTTTAACTGATGTATCCACAGCATTCGGTGCACAAGGAGAGGCGGAGCGCAGAGATGTGGCTCTTGACTATTGCTGTAAGAGAGGAATGTTTATCTTTTCATTGGGCACTCATGTCATTTTGAAATCACACGATGGGGTTTCAACAGGTTTGAAGAGCCTGAGGGTGATGAGACTCACGCAACACATTAACTACCATGTAAGCTGTCAATTAAAGTAAGAACTGAATGAGCGCTGGTCAGCATGGTGGTGTAGTGAGTAGGGATTAAAGGGACGGTCCACCCAGTTAAAAATGTTAATTTTCTTATTTAGTATCTTGAGTTCTATGTTCATCATCCAAGATCTGAGCGTTCCTAACATTCAATAACTGTAATAAAATGGAGCTTTTGGCTGCTGCATTTTCTATAGTGATCCAGTTCAGAGAGCTGCTGGGCGTTCCCTCGGCCCTTTGGTCGAGCGAGCTTCACTCTACACTGGAGAGAGAGAGAGAGCAGCGGTTCCATAATCAGCAGCAAAACGGAGAAATCAACTTTAGGCTTTTCTCAGCGTAGAAACGACTTCAGATTTGTGCAGTTCCATTTTGTTTTTTACACCCAACAATGACTAAAAAAAAACATTTTAAGCAGAGATTGCATATTTTAATTGGCTATCCCTTTAAGTAGGGAGACAACTGGAGGACCGGGGTTCAAACTGCTGTAACAGCAAGCATCCGCCCTGCTGAAGAGTAGTAAAGTTTAGTAAGTAAAGTTTATTTATATAGCACCTTTCACAGAGCAAAGTCACAAAGTGCTTCACAGGAGTAAAATAGTTAAAATAAGACCATCAAATAGTAAGAAACAATAAAACATAAAACTCAAGAGTCCTTGAGCAAGACGCTGAATCCCTACCGGCTCCAGTTTCTCCCTCTGAGCATCACAAAGGAAAGAAAAACACCAATAATAGCAGATAAGGGAGGTTTATATACAGGGAGACAGGCATGGAAGTCCAACCTGACATTTGGTTAACCTATATGTGTCTTAGATCAGTGAAACACAACAGAAAAGGCTTGGGAACGCTCAGTGGGGATTGTCTGTCTCTTCTAATATCAGGCAGGGAAAGAGGATTCAACATACTGCTGTGAAGACACACGCCGCCATGTTGGAGGAGTGACAACAAACCGAAATAATGTTATCACTTCTTCCTCCCTGATTTCCTTCCCCCCATTTTTGTGTAATCTCAACTCTATCCCACCTTACGAAAGAAATAAAGCTTTTTACCTGTTTTGTCAGAGAGGAAGAGGTGATGATGTTAACCTTTGTAATCACTCTGTGTTGGGAGTATTCAGATTACTTTCTTGTGGTAACTAGTAACTTAACACAATAGTTTTTAAATTCTTGTAATCCGTTATTAGTTACATTTTAAAACAAGAATGATGTTACATTTTTTCCTCTTTTCTAGTTTTTTTTTTGTTAAAGCAATTTTTTTAAATGGAAAATCTGCAGCATTTTGTGCAGACAGCATGCTCCTATTTTAAAAACCTTAATTAAAAAATAATTTAAAAACTAATTTTGCTTGATAAAAAAAAACAAACAGTTGCATTGCATTTTAAAACAATGATCGTCAAGTCAAGTCAAGTTACTTCTATTAAAGAGTAAATTTGTAACATACCAGTTACTTTTTAAGGTAATTAAGGAGTGACTTTCTCCAACATGGGTCACGCTTCCCTGCAAAAACATTTTGACATAGAAAAGATGTTGAAAACTGTAAATATAGCACCAAAATTAAAGTACATTCATAGTCGTCCACAGCTGCCATCTGCATCATTTTGTGAAATCTGGAACTAAATATCTTTCATACATTGGCTGTTTTAATTGAATTGAATTTTTATCACGATATAATATCATATTGTGAAAGTTTGTGCTCATTTGTATTGCCGTTGAATCTGCTGGTCATGTAAACCTAAAGGGTTGGACTTTGCTGCACATCACCGTCCGTCAGATGCTTACCGGGTTCCAACATGGCGGCGCGTCCCTCGTAACCATTGGCAACCGCTCTCCAAACGTTGCGTGACAGGACTTAATTGGAAAACTGCCTCGGAGAGTCTTCTGAGAGGGTCGAGCTCGGTTCATGTGAATTTCCTCCCGGGCGTTTTGGACGCCGCAATCCCCCCAACGTTTGACTGACAGCATTTTTCAACTCTGTGAAGACCAGGAAATTGCATCACAAAGTGGGCGAATGGAGTCGCCGTGACGACGGGTGTCTTATCTGTGCCTTCAGCATGCCGTCTTCTCTCAATTGGAAGTGTGTGTGTGTGTGTGTGTGAGAGAGACAGAGAGAGAGTGTGTGTGTGTGTGTGTGTGTGTTCATAAGTGTGTTTGTGCATGTGTTTTGGTTTGCATATGTACGCGCCCATTTAAATGTGTGTATGTATGCGTGTGTGTGTGTGTATGTTCACGCAGGTGTGTAGTCTAGCTTGTGCACGCTCCCATGTGAATGTGTGTGCATGTTTCTGTGTGTGTGTGTGTGCTTGGCTTGTGTGTGTGAATGTGTTCATCTGTAGGATTAGATGTACATACCGCTGTGTGAATGTGTGCGAGTATGTCAGATGAGTGTGTGTGTACGTGTGTGTGTATGTGTGTGTGTGTGTATGTGGAGACGGGGTGGGGGGGGGGGTTTCTGGAAATGGGTCACGTCTAATCAAGGGGAAAGACATCTCTATCAATGTCTGCTCACGACAGCTGATAACCAAAACAATGATTTCGCCTGACGTCTTCTCATTCATTCGTAATGCTGTTTGCTCAGTGACTGAAGTGGGGGAGCGTGCATCAGATCTGCAGATAAATCACACGGCACACACTGTTGGTTTTACGATGTTTTCTCCCGGGTGAAGATCCCACGCGCCGCATAAACCCAGCTCAAGGCTTTTTTTTTTTCACATTTGCATTTTAGGGATTTAAGCTTATACGCTCTTATCGACTGACAATGAGCGCGGCAGCAGAGGCGTAGATCGGGTGGGTCACCGACGTTACAAGCAACAAATGAAAGGGTGAGGAAGGGTCAGAGACACAGCATCCAGATAACAGATGAAATGAGTAATCACAGGATAAGCATGTGCGATAGAGGAGTGCAGGATAAAGGAATAAGAGCCAGGAAGAAAAGGTGAAGGCCAATTTGAATAGGAGAAGAGCAAAATCAGGTGCAAGAAGAGGAAGATGGGAGAGGAGAGGAAAGGAGAGTAGGAGAGAGAGGAGAGGAGGGGAGAGGGGGCCGTTAGACATCAATTATTGATTATTAGAGTTATTTTGGGTGAAATGTTGTAATTTACTTTTTTGGTGTAGCCACTTTCCCCAAAACTGCCTTGTAACTGACTTCTACTTCAATTAGCGAGTTCCTAAATTTCCCAGAATGCCTCTCAACAACCCACCAGAGAACGGCATGAACTTGTTGTATTCAGCTGTGGGTTATACATGTAGGTGGAGGAGGGGTGCTGACAGTGATAGTGATAGTGTAGTAAGAGCAGGAGCGTCTTTCTCTTTAAGTTTCTTAAACAGTTGATTTTTTTAAGACAGAGGATTTTCAAAGGCCTGAAAAATCCTGTTATAATCAGGGGATTGTTATGTATAAATCAGCTACCTTGCACAATTTATAAAGTTCCATAATTTGTGCGATCGATCATTTTCTAAGAGTAGGCATCACTTTTCTGAACTGGTGGATACATCACTTTATCCTTGATTCTCTATGATCATTGGAAAAAATTATGATTTGAAAACATGTCTGCACATCTATCATACCTTGGACAGCAATACAAATTAGCTTTATCTTTTGATATATGTCACATTAATGTAACCCACTGATTTCAGCATCAACAGCAATTTGTCACAGACCAAACCTCTGGCTGTCGTTCGGTCATCAGCGCACAACATTTGTATGTAAGAACCTTTTATAAACGCGACCCCGACTTATTCTACAAAGCGACTCGTACGGCGAGTGACGAACGAGCGAGCGGCCCGTCACAATGCCTCTAAACTTAATCTATCAGGCGCACGCCGGCCCGGCCCGTCCTGAACCGACACATCAGCACTTTCCTCCGCACTCCCGACTCTGTGATGTCGTGTCAGCAAAGCACCGCCGACTGTGTCAGGGATTACACGCCGCGTCTGGCCGCGCCGCACCACACATTCTTGACTGGCGCTGTTAGACCGGTGTTATATTGGGTCTGCATCCCCACCCCCAACCCCCTCAAACCCCCCTCATCCCCCCAACCCCCCCACCCCACCTCCCCAGGCGAGGCTACCGCACTATTTTCGGCCCCTGGGCTCAATGCTTGACATACTAATTATATAACAGCGATTCGAGATCGCTTTTGCTGCTCCATTTCTTTTCTGTGCCATAGTTTACTTTTCTGTGCGGCGGAACACGTGGGCTTCTGCCGCTCCTGGCGCTTTACACATTTACACATTTACACATTTACTGTGCGTCCAGTGTGCGCCGTACAGTGGATGTGGTGGCATAGTATTTGCATTTTTTACACACGCATGCATAGGTACGTGGGGCCTTTTCCCCTCGGGTTCGATTCAAGTAATGGAATTTCATGGCTGTAATGGAGAGAAATAGGCTGCAGTCTTAGAAAAGGATTTGTCTTTTCCGCAGTGTGTCTACTTTTATTACTTTGCAACACAACAGATGTTAACAGCAATGCTTACTGACTTACTGGTAAATAAAAAGGTGGGTTAACTGTGACTGCTGGTCGGGGATCATTATAGGACAAAAAAACATCATTATAAACCAGAGGTGTGACCAAGTCAACTTTGCTCGAGACCCAAGTCAGTCTCAAGTCTTGAAGCACAAGTCTCAAGTCAAGTCCCAAGTCTAAATGTAGATCACCAAGTCAAGTCCATGTCATTAATGTCAAGTCTCAAGTCTAAATGTAGATTGCCAAGTCAAGTCCATGTCATTAATGTCAAGTCTCAAGTCTAAATGTAGAACAGCAAGTCAAGTCAGAACAAATCAAGAGTCCAGTATCAATTTAATATCTTAAAAGAAAACTAAATATCTAGGACTTTTCAATGCAATATGGTTTTAATAGGATAAAAACTTGGTAAGAGCATCATGAGTTTGATTTCTATAATCAGTTTCAACTTCAATAAATTCAATCATTCCATACAAATTCAGAAAACAGAATTTAAATTCAGTCGTCTGCTGGAACAAATCTCATCACTTTCAATCTAAGTCATTTACACAAACACAAGATCTCAAGTCAAGACTTTAGAAACCTTTTCAAGTCATCAAAGTACAAGTCAGAGTCGAGTCCCAAGTCACCAGAACACAAGTCAAGTCAAGTCTCAAGTCTTCTCTTCATGCATCAAGTCTCAAGCAATTACAACTGACTCGAGTCCCCACCTCTGTTATAAACCAAAATCAATCAATGTATCCTTTTTTTCCCCTCTAAATACCCAATCCTCATATACCTTACATCAGTTTTGCACTACTTACTAAGATGTACAGTATTGTGTACAGTTTGCATCTAAAAGATTCATGTCAGGCTACAATGGTTGTAAATTTAAAGGTATGTAACTGATTTTAGTTTAGTTCACCCTCCACTACATTCCTGGTAATTATCAACATCATCGGTGTTGAAAAGCTCCACCGACGCACGTTGACCCAAATTAGACACACAGACGTGTTAAAATGACTCATCCGTTTTGGGAGTGCATTAAGGGATGCAGAGAGATCACATTGCAAAGTTTATAGCAGTACTATTAAAAGTTCACTGCTTTCTTTTTAACTCTGGCTCAACCTCATATTTGTCTGGATTTCCAAGGGGACTGAAGAGGCGCCTCCTCAAAAAGACCAGTATGTTAGCTCATAAAACCAACTTCAGTGAATCCTTGTTGTTTTTATTGCATTTCACTTTTCTCTTTTATTGTTTATTCTTTCGATTACCTATTGTTTTCCTTTATTTCTTTATTTTTTTTATTTTTCTGTATGTGTAGTTCTCTGTTTTCTGCTGTTATCTCTCCTGGGGAGAGGTCGGTATAATAAGTCCTCTCTGGTTTTTTACCCCTCCTGCACATTTCCCCTCAGCTCCTCACCTTCCTACAACTCTGCACTATAAACTTATATAGTAAACTTATATATTATGGGCTGAAAAAACAGGTTCAAGATTCAATTCATCAGTTTACTGCCATATAAAGCAAGGTTTCGAGGGATTTTTTTTCAAGATACAAGACACAACACAGGAGATCAGGTACATGTATTCATACAGTACACACAACATACAATACAAGTTTGTTTTTGTTTATTTATATAGCCCTTTATCCCTTTATATACCCATTACCAGTCATTTTAAATAAATAAATCACTCAGGAAAGGCCAGTTAATAGACCTATGAGCCAAAAGTGACAAGTTTCAAAATGAAAACAATCACTAAATACGTATAAGTAAAGTAAATTAAGGTAAATTAAACCAAAAAACTGTGGACACATACACAATGTACAGATTCCAATCCAGAAGAGGATATTTTAAATTAGCGATAACTCATTAAAAATACGCTTCATTCTGTCAACAAAAACTTGGAGCACATGTAAAACCATACATAGCTTACAGATTCCCAGTCCACAAGATATGTAAATCTCACACTATGATCCATTATCTGTCAAAAAATACGCAGTAGCACTTTTGTATATTTACCAGACAAACACTTGAATGGATGTGTAACAAGCAAAGGGCTGCGGATGCGTTTCAATAACCAGCTGTAATATTTGGCTTGTGAGAAATAACAAATTGGACTATTTTACTCCGAGGCAGTGATGGGGGATTTGGTAGCAAATTGCAGCACTTTTCTCACCTGAGGTAAGTGTGTGTGTGTGTGTGTGTGTGTGTGTGTGTGTGTGTGTGTACAAGCTTGCCAGAGTGCATGGGTGAGCACATACAGGCTACAGCTGAATATTTGTATATGTTCTGTATGCACATGTATTTGTGTGTGTGTGTGTGTGTGTGTGTGCATGCATGCTTGTCAGGGTGCATTTGTATGAGCACATACACAGCTGAATATTTCTATACCCTTGCTATGTGTGTGTGTGTGTGTGTGTGTGTGTGTGTGTGTGCTTGCCAGAGTGCATTTATGTGCTGTGTGTGCATTTGAGTGTGTATTTGTGTGTGTTCATGCTTGTCACTGTGCATTTGTGAGCATATATACAGTTATATACATGTATATACTTGATGAAGTGTGTGTGTGTGTGTGTGTGTGTGTGTGTGTGTGTGTGTGTGTGTGTGTGTGCAGCTAACAAGTGAGCCAGCAGCTGACAGAAAACATTATTCAAATCATGCTTATCCCCCTCCGACTGCTAAAACCTGACATTTAGCTGCAACATGAGCCACTGCTGCAAGTGGCAACACACACACACACACACACACACACACACACTGTTTGCGCTGTGATTCCCAGAAGCCCCGGTGGGATTTCACTCAGGACCCTTGCAAGGTGTTGTTATTGTGTCTCTCTTATTAATCAAATATTTAATTTGGGCCGGAGCCAGATAATCGGCCCAGACAAAGAGACGCAGCAGATCCTGTTGAGAAAGTGTCCTGCGTCCTTCCTCTGTGTACTCTGCTGCTACTTCAGGGACTGCGCCCGAGGATTTTGGAGTGTTTCTTCAGTACAGAAGCACCCCCCCACACACACACACACACACGTACACACACACACACACCCCAACCCCCCTTACTTTCACACGACAGCTACAAGGACAATTAATATCAACAGGAAAACAGTGGTTCATAACAGGTGTGTGGGGATTCTTTAGTGTGTGTGTGTGTGTGTATCATAAAATGATCATGATTTCTTAACATGCATATACTCCATGCATGAAAAGTGAGAAAAATACGTCTAAAGTTTTTCTTATTTAACCATGACTAAATCCATAACCCTAACCTTAACTTAGTTGTTCTAGATAGATAGATAGATAGATAGATAGATAGATGTAGCCTATATGTGCAAAGCAGCATGTACAGTACATGTGCAAATAGCAGTTAAATGTTAGCCAACCTTTTCACATGATGGACAAGTGAAAATGGCGAGTCCAATCCCTGCTAATGTCACATAACTCTTTCATGATGGAAGGACGTAATCACCAAATTATTTGTGTCCACAACACGTAATCTGCATTTCAGAGTCTGTGCTCATTTTGTGAGACTGTGTGTGTGTGTGTGTGTGTGTGTGTGTGTGTGTGTGTGTGTGTGTGTGTGTGTGTGTCTGTATGACTGGGAGGGATATGATGAAAAGCTAAAATGCCAAACATTTATCCCTCTTTACCATCAGGCTGTAGAAGCCGCTGTGTTACTGATGCAGGATATCAGACTACACTGCAGCACGAGGTGTGATACTTTATAATAGCTGTTTTTAACTGTGTTAAAGTGTTTTAGGGTGGACTTTTCCTTTAATGTGAGATGGATGCAGGTAAGATGCAGGATTGGTGGGAGAGGAATGCCATTGAACAGTACTGAAGAAGTCATCATATTAAATATATAATACACAGTTTAAATGATGAAAGCCACACACACTCCCAGTCAAAAGTTTGGACACACCACATTTTTCAGTTGTTTTACTATTTTCCACATTTTAGAATAACAGTAAAGACTTCAAAAAGTGTTAAACAAATCAAAACTATCTTATATTTTAGATTCTTTAAAGCAGCTGCCCTTTGCCTTGATGGAAAGACAAAGGCTTTGGAAAGAAATTCATACATAGGATCAACTTCACTATTTATATTTGTCTAAGAAACTAATTTCAAGCATTTAAGCAGAAGCCTTTAGATCAAAATGGCTTTAAGAGAAAGAAAAACATCATCTTATATATTTATTGCCATTTTTGAACAACAGCTCTATGTTGAGAATATCTGCATGTGCATCGCTTCAGAACGATTTGATGCTGCAAAGTGTCATCTGTCATCCAATTTCCGACTCTTACACGGAGAAGATGCTTGGCTTCGCTGCTGATTCAGGAATCGTGTCGGCGATGAGAGGCGACCACACACACACACACACACACACACACACACACACACACACACTGCTGTGCTGCGCTCGCCACCGCTCAATACCCAGGAAGAATGCTATCTATTCATATCTATTCATAACTGTCTTCCAGTGCTGCGGCCCCCGGCTTCTCTGAAAGGCAACGCTGAGGCTCCCAGTCAAGGTTGAGGGAACCCCCCCCCCCCCCCCCCAACACACACACACACACACACACACACACACTGGGTGGAACAGGCCAAAACAAAAGACTCTAGCTGACTGTGACGTGTGTTTTTGTGTGCATGTGTGTGTGTGGGGGGGGGGTTATGTGTGTGTGTGTGTGTGTGTGTGTGTGTGTGTGTGTGTGTGTCCACCTGCATGAAAACGTGAAAGTAGATAAAGAGCGTGAGTCTTTGTGTGTGTGCACATCCACACGTGAAAATAAGTGAGACAGAATTAGACACACAGTTTGACAGTGTGAGTGTGAGTGTGTGTGTGTGTGTGTGTGTGTGTGTGTGTGTGTGTGTTCATATAAGTCCCCCTTCATGCATTTATCCTGCATCTATACTGCATCAGTATTTTCTTCCTTCTTATACAGAAGAACAAAATTAGTATGTTGTGAATGAATGAATGAATGAATCAGCCAGTGAATTAAACTTTGTGGGTGCAGATTAATTAAAGGTGCCATGCGTAGCATTTTTAAACATCAATATTTGATTGACAAATTAATTGTGGTACCTTGTTATCATCACCAACAACAAATGAGACCATGGTGGAGACAGTTGGAGCCTCTATCTCACACCGGTGTTATTCTCACTGTGCGTTCAGACTGAGCAACATGATGAACAAGTGAGCAGAAGTCCGGTCAGTTCCTACAGAGCTGAGCGAAGCGAACGGGGAAACTCAGCTGATGTGCGGACGCTCAACAGGTTTGTCAGATGAGAAAAGTTTGGCCACAGTTGAAGTTTTCGTGGTCATCAGCCGTCGACAGATCGGCGTGATTCCTCGTCTCCCCGTGGATGTGATTTTGTTTCACGAACAACGGCGCAAAATGGACAGGAAGTTGGTTCCAGCCATTCAAAGCTTCTCAGTTCTTTACGACCTTTACTGGAAAGACTACAGATATAAACGTCTCAAAAACTCTGCTTGGCGCATCATTAAGCAGAGTTCTCTCTGCTAATTTTGTTTTATTATTTATTATTTTCCTTATTCTGTCCTCCAAAAAAAAATGGAGAACTGTTTTACTTCCTGTAATGTATCACTGATTCACTCCTTCAATAAAAAGATTTATAAAAAAATTAAAAAAAACTATGCTTGGCAAACGGCTGCATCCATCGCCGGGGTCGATGGGAAGCTCTGAAGTCATTTTATTGAGTTTCTTCTGTTCATTTGAGATTCATGCGACATAATTAGTGCTTCCCAGCCAGCTATATTAACTCATCAAAACAATGCAATGTTATGAGAGGCAATACCAAAGCAACCAAACAAATGATTTGCTTGTTCAAAACGTTGTAGCTGCAGACTGCTACACTGATGCAGTCGGAGCCTCTGGCCCCGCCCACAACCTGTCAGATCAGAGAGACTCACAGTTCTCGTAAATACTGACAGATAAACACAGAGCAAAACTTCATTTTTCCTGACAGTTCCTCTTGGGGATCAAGCAACAAGCGTGCAGTAAAAGAGTGGGACAGCAGCTACATCTCTGTGTGTGTGTATCCATGCATGTTGTATATGTGTATGTAGCCTACATGCACATAGACGTGTGTGTGTGTGTGTGTGTATGTCTGCACAAATATCACTAAGAGATAAAAACACAGTTTGAGTGTGTGTGTGTGCACAAGTGACAGAGAGTAAAAGAGAGGGATGCACAGTTTGACAGAAAGAGTGGGTGTCCGTGTGCGAACGTGCATTTCGGTGTTCATACATGCGTGTATTTGTGCATGTGTGTGTGTGTGTGTGTGTGTATGTGCACACACATGAAAGACAGTGAAAGAAAGAGAGAAACGGTTTGTGTGTGCATGTGACAAAGAGAGAGAGGGTAAAATCAGAGGAAGACGAGCATTTTGAAAGACAGAGGATGCCTGTGTTCATACATGTGTGCGTGTCTCTGTGCATGTGTGCGCAGCCTACATGCGTGTGTGTGTGTGTGTGTGTGTGTGTGTGTCCTCACATACGACAGTGAGTGTGTGTGCACAAAGAGAGAATAGAAGACAGCGGGTAACAAAGTTTGACACACAGAGAGAAATTGTGCGTGTGCATACGTGCGTATTGGTGTGCATACATGCGTGTCTGTGTGTATGTACATCTACATCTATCTGTGTGTGTGTGTGTGTGTGTGTGTCCAGGGTGCAGCCATGGGTTGAATCAGACAACAACAGCCATTCAGCAAGCTGGAAGCAGGCCGTGTGTGTGTGTGTGTGTGTGTGTGTGTGTGTGTCCAGGGTGCAGCCATGGGTTGAAGCAGATCACGTCCACGCTGGCTTTGTTCCACACACAGCTCCAGTCAAAAACCTCTGGGCTTTTACGGTGTGCAGAGTCAATATTGACAACTCTAATGGAACCAAAGGCCGACCTGAACGCCTCACACACACTCTGACACACCTCACACACACTCTGACACACCTCACACACACTCTGACACACACCACACACACTCTGACACACCTCACACACTCTCTGACACACCTCACACACTCTCTGCAGGAACAGTTTGCATCCACATCACCGTTCCTCTCAATGTGATTTACACTGCAGAGAATATGCAGAAAATATCTTACCATGTCACTTGAAATCTGAGAATCTGAGAAAAATGAGTCTTAAAATCAGATTTTTCTTGCAACAAGTGAAAAAAAAAAACGATACGATACAATAAAACTTTATTTCCAGATTTTAAATTTGCTATGCATCATAGCAGCTCCGTATTAAAAAAGAAATACACACCATACAAGAAGTACACATGATACACAAATCTGGGGTCAAATAATTTAACTTGTTTCCAATGCAATTCAAGAATCTTCCTCAATTAAGTGACAGTGCTCCACCTTGTAGCAACTGATTATATAACCGTCAGATAATGTAATAAATGGTCAAAATGTGATAAAATGTTCCTCTAAATGAGTTGAAAAAGTAAAAAGTAGTTAATGTAATAAACTGCCAGATGATGTAGTAACAGACTGATATTGCAACAGTGTTTTTCCTGATTATGTAATATAATAGTTTAAAGGGTGTCACTTTTTTCATCAGAACAATATCAGTCTGAAGATGTTAATGTGAATGCCTAGATGTCGTTTTCAGACAGAGTTTCTAAACCTGCAGCACTGACACTGATCACCTGAGGAGCTACAAGCTAAAAGGGGCAGAAAACCAGTCTGGAGAGAGTTTATACTGCAGGATTTCTGCTATATGGAGGCTATCCAACCCCGCTGCACAGGCCTGACCTCTCCAGCAGCTTACATCGCTCAGCAGCGAACAATCTGAAGACATTTTCCTCCTTCTCTTATCCAATCTGTGATAAGTGAAAAATGTCTGGAGCTCTTCGGATGAAAAAAAACTGCCAAAAAGTCTGAGATGCCAAAACTGCACTGAGAAGCAACTATTAGGGAACTGGAAACACAATTTTACACCATTAACTGTCTGTTACTTTGGAGTCAAAATGCCCCTTCACTACTTGAGATTCACCTGGAATTCCTGAGGGCATCTGAACCCCAAAAACAGTTGTGATTGGCTCTGATTGAACAGTGCAACTTGTGGAAGAAAGTGGAAATTTGAATTACTGAACACCAACACTGCTGTTCTGTATGAACTGAGTGACATAATCTATAAATGCTAATACTGGTGGGGTGCTTTCTTATCTTTTTTGGAAACGTATTTTTTATTAGTTTCTGGAAAATGGAAATGGAAACTATCTTCTCAAACAAAGAAGCTGCTATTATCTAAATAGCCGTGTCCGTGTTGTAAAGCATATATTCGATAAGTTTCTAATTTGCAGTCATATATTACAGGGCGTTTTTTGATTTGGTCAATTAGCTCCCATTGGCAGCTCGTGTGTAAAGTTTAATGAGCAAATAAGTGTGAGACTGTGACTGGGAGCAGACTGTATACCAGGTTATAGGATTTATGTCAGGATAAAATATATTGCTCATCGCTTAGGCAAAGTGAAAATGCAGAGTCTTGGTGTTGACGCTTCACATCTCGGCCTGCAGAGAAGCATGAAAGAGGTGCGTCAAATGGCTGAAAATGACAAACCCAAAATAACATGGTGACTGTTCTTGAACCCTGTGACTACAAGGCATCTCGGTCTTTCCTGAAAGGTAAGCTCTCCAAGTATCAGAATTACTCTAAGTATTACTGAAACACAGAAACAGAAGCTCAAACACAGTGGAAATTGATTTTTTTGTTTTCTCGCCAAAAAGAAAAAAGATTTTTTGAGTGTCAACAGCTGCCTGTGGCTGTGAGTTTCACAGCCGGACCACATCCAGGTTCAAAGTTGATAACAATACCACCAAAAATGAGAATTTGGCAATGTTTTCTCTAAGGTAATGTGTAGGAGGATTTCCAAAAGGACACTTGGTAACATTAATGGGTCTTTAGAGATGTACAAGACTACATATTTTTGTATATTTCCACATCAAATACTTGTCACCTCCGATCAAACTCTCACATTAGAATCAGTTCAACCAGTGTTGTATTGATCAACTGCACAATAAATATGCAATCAATCAACCTGTATCATATTGGACGACGCTGACCGGATCAGATCTGATTTTTAATAAAAGGTCAGTATCGGCAAACTGATATATATCAGTCTAACCCAGGATTTAGAGCACTTGAGGAGCGCTTGATTTACGCTTGATTCATCTTGCCAGACACCTAAATATCCTCAAAAGTGGACACATGACTCACAGGATAAAGATAAATCAAGCGCCACTCTGTGTTTTCTCAAGTACCTCTACTTCACTGCTCCCTCCCCCAGGTCTCTGCTATCTCTCTTTCTCCCCCTCTCTCTCTCTCTCTCCCCCCCCCCTCTCTCTCTCTCTTTCTCTCTCTCTCTCTCTCTCTCTCTGTCTCTCTCTCTCTCTCTGTCTCTCTCTCTCTCTCTCTCACTCACTCTCTCTCTCTCTCTCTCTCTCTCTCCCTCTCCTTGACTCTATCTCTGTCCGTCCATCCTCGTCTTTCTCTCTCTCTTTCTTCCACTCTGTCACTGTCTATCTCCTCTCTTTCACTATCTCTATATATCCTCTCTCGGCCACTCTCTCTCTCTCTCTCTCTCTCTCTCTCTCTCTCTCTCTCTCTCTCTCTCTCTTTCAACCCACTCTTCTCCATTTATCTTGTCCTCACAGCCGGCGTCCATTCATCCTGAATCACTGCCTAAGTGCAGCGTAAAAGAACGGGGGAAAAAAAAACAACAACAACAAAAAACGGACAGCATGAAACCAACTGGCATCACGCTGCTTCTCCAGATGATATCAGCCCGTATCTGTGAAAGGAAGCATTACAAATCCACTAACTCCTCACCCTTCACCCCCCCGCCCCTCTATTCCTTTCTCTCTGAAATGCTATTTCAATCAAAAGACTGTTATTTTCACAATGAGCAAGAGGTAACCACCCATCAGATTTCTTTCTTGAATTCTTCACCCCAGTGTATTTTAACCTGCAAACTGTTTCCTTCTCATTTTCAATTTTCCATTACTTTGTTGGCGTGGCTGTTAAACCGAATCTGCCGAAGCAGTTTGCAAAATGTACAAGTTCAAAACCAACGAGCAACAGTTTGTACATTCAAACCCAGTTACTTTTAAAAGTATTTAGTGACTTTACTTTGTTGCTCACCTCAAAAAGTAACTAGTTATATTACAAAGTTACTTTTTATTGAAGTAACTTGTTGGAGTACTTGTGAAAAACATGTCAAACTACTAGTCAACACAAAAGAGTAATCTGAGTACTCTAACTTGCTAACCCAACACTTCAACCCATATTGATTGTGGAGACAATATACAATACACTCAGGTTTTCATCAATATCGATCAGTACCCTTGTCCCTTCGCTGCAGCCCTCCCACATGAAGCTGATGAAGCTGTTGCTCTCCTGCTGGCCCCGGGCCCTGGCCCCCAGGCCCCGGGCCCCGGGCCCCAGCCCCCAGGCCCCGGGCCCTGGCCCCCGGGCTCCGGGCCCCGGCCTGTGGAGGATGTTTCACGGATGAGCTCACTGCCTCTGAGAGAATGAGGCTCTTTGTGCTGGTGCTGCCTGCCGCCGATGAACAGATCAAATGTGGGATGCACACAATGTAGTCAACGATAAACTGGAGCCAATTACTATCTTTGTTTCTCCCCCCCGGGGGCCCGGCCCGGCCCCGGAGCCGAGATGGGCGAGGGGGGGGTGGGGGCTGGCGGAGGCGGGTCGGGGTGCTGGAGTGCACAGTGCAGCAAATCAAGTGCCCCTGGGGGGGGGGGGGAAAAAGGGCATTCACTGCTCCAGCCACCATAAACATCATGATGCGAGGCCGCGGCTCCTCCACGTTCTTCCTTTTTTCTATTTCCATAAGAGAAAGCTCGCTATTAACTATTAAGAGGCCGATCCGCTGAGCCGGCCGTTGCCACGGAAACGAGCAATAAAGGAGTCTGGGAGGATGAGTCCGTTGGGGGGGGGTGGGGGGGGGGACGCTCAAGGTCATGTTTGCGCTGACCCCCGCGGCCTTGTTACAATATATATGACCCATTTATGTCTCCATCCACTGTGGCGGCTGACCTTGGTGTTTACGAGGCGGCCGCGGCAGAAAAGCCTATCGTACAATTGGCCTGATTCATGTGACACGTCGGCTAAACAACGGGCCTGCCCCCCCCAACACACACACACACACACCGCTGCCTCGTACCGGCTGCTGTATATCTGCTCACTAAGATATATCGCCTCCGAGCTCAAGGCGTTGTGTGGACAAGTAGATTTAGTTACCTGTTAGGATCGATATAGGCCGAGCCACCGCTTCATATGTAGGTGACATTTCCACCATGACATTTCAGATGCTGTCAAACTGGTTTTAAAGCTGTAGTATGCAACTTTTTTCCCATTCAATAAATATGATATATTATACATTATCGGTCCGTGTCTGTGACGCTGTGGGTTCAGGACTAAATCCCCTCTGAAATTGGCTTTTCATTGCCTGCTGTCCAGCCCCCATGAATCTCAGTCTTTAGCACTTTTTGAATCTGCATGGTGATTCATGGCGGTCTGGACTCAAGCCTATCCACCGCTGATTCACTGATGTAATTTCTCGCCCCGACCGATTGGTTGGTGTTAGTTGTCAGTTATCAAAATCTTTGACCGATCACAGCAGCAAAGCAGATTGACGCGATCTGGAAACGCCTCAGAGCAACAACAATCAATCACTTTTAAACAGCTGATTGTTCCTGTTTTAATTCATCGATGCCATTACGTTTTTTTAAGGACTGCCGAAATCGCTAAATCCAGCTCGCTATCATCCAGTTCCTTTGCCGGCTGCCATTTTTGGTAGTTGTTGTTGTCGCTCTCTAACGCTCGTCATAAAGTAGGTTTGTCCCGCCTACATCGACCATCCAATCAGGTGTGTCTGACAGTATCTGTCCGAAATAACTGCCGGTGGATAGTCCAGACCGCTATGAATCGCCATGCAAAAGGTGCAAAAAGTGCTAAAGACTGAGATTCATGGGGGCCGGACTCTGAGGCTGGGGCTGGGAGAGACAGTCAGTCACAGCAACAACAAGAGCAGCAAGAAAAGAAAGAACAGAAGAAGCACGGTGAACATCAGTGTTGTTGTTGTTTTTGTTGCAGATTCTCCGCCTGCTTCTTCTTCTTCTTCTTCTTCGCCTGTGGAGGCTTTACGGTGCCGGTTACCTCCGCCTCGGGCTAGATGCTGTTTCAAGGTAGACAGCTCATCAACATGAGTGACAAGTGTTGTGCAAGTGTTGGGACTAACAACACACCTCCTGTCCCAAGGCGAACAGCTGCATATTGTAGTTTTAAGGGCAGGTAACAGCTCCTATAGACTGTGTCTGCAGTGGAAATGCCACATTGTTGTTGTTTTCTTCTTACTGAATTTCAAAGTTGACATGGTCATCTTGAGCTTCATGAAATATAGGCGTCAATAAGCAAATATGCATTGTTTTCCTCATTCCTCAAAAACGTACTTTATGCAGATATTTGGTTTTCATCCCTACAAGTTGCATCCCAAGTTTCTGAGTGCTGTGGAAGTAGAAAGTCAGGTAGATTAATAAACTTCCTCTGATAAAATAGGTAAACAATTTTTTCCCTGAACAGTAGAGTAAAATCATTTCAAGATTCAATACTTTATTGTCATGTCTACAGAGTGGATTGGGTTTTTGCTCAGTGAAGCTAAAAACAAGAACAACAAACAGTCACATTCAGAAGTTTCTTTAGTCTCCATCTTTGTCACTCAGCCTCACTGTGGTGTTTCTGCACTGCACTTCCCACAGATCACCTGTCAATCAAACAGTGTGGGCGGAGCTTGGATTTTCTGTTGATGCAGTTTGAGTTTCTCTTTTCTTTGTCTGTTCAGCCGTGGTGGCTATCACTGCTCATGCTAACTACCCAGTTCTTCTTCTTCTTCTGTTTATTCCAAACAAACATAAAACGCGTCACTACCAGACACCGGCTGTTTAGAACAGACAGTGGAAAAGCTTGAACTGGATATAGGTTCAATCACTGTTGTGTTAGAGCAATCAGAGGTAGACAGTAGCAAAATGGTAATTTATATGAAAATGTCATATACATCACTAGTGTCCTGCACATACCCCATTGGATATTTAATTTCCAGCATCATTCACAGAAATAAAATAAACTTTATTTTCATTTGAAGCATTCATATGATGATTCTAATTGTGTTGTAGATCATAAAAAGCTAATCCAATCTCTTCCTCCTTCACGTGCTCCTCACTTGATCTCCAGCGATTTGCATTGTGGAAATGTTTCGGTTGATTTACGCCCCTTTAAACATTTTGCGTGCACTATGTCCGCGGTTTACACCAACAAATGTCGTCGTGAAACTGATTTTAGCAGAATTATACCTCCAATATTAAAGTTCTCTCCTCAGGTTTCAGAGTGTGGCACTGTGGCACTGATGTGGGAAGCGTATTTTATGCCGTTTTTGGTGATAAAACTGGTGAGAAAAATGCAAATTGTTCCCCAAACATTGCAGTAAAATAGTTTTGAGTCTACATTTTCTTGACAGCTTTTAGAAGCTTTTCCCTCAGTAGCTCCACGCATAAATTCTCTCTCTTTCTCCCTCCTTCCATCTTTCTCTCTTTGAACACATGCACACACACACACACACACACACACACACACCCTCCCACTCACTACCTCACTTACTTTCCCTCTTCCCCTACTTCATGTTCTCCATCAGGACTTTTTTAATTTGCTATATGTCCAATAGATTTTTTAGATTCTGTCATCCGATTCAATTGCTTCATTTTTTTTTTGTTTGTATCTTTTGTTCGTTTGGAGGAAAGACACCTAATTTTTTTTCTCTTCTGCCTTCTTTTATATTATATTTTTCTATATTTTCATCATTTATTACTCCTATGATTTTCCACTGTGCAACTAAACTACACTGAACAAAAAATCCTCAACTCCATTTCATTTACATAAACAAATCCTCATCCCATCCTCATGATGTTCAGCACAATTAATGCCCAGCTTGCCCCCACCCACCCACCCCCACCCCACCCCCACACCCCCACCCCACCCCCACTTTCCCAGCATTCCCCCTGAGGTTGCAGCGCAGCATGGGTCCCAGCTGCATGGAAGCAAGCATGAGTGCATCCCGCCGTTGCCATCGCAACTTCCTAAGCCAAAGGCGTCTCTGGGTGCCGAGCGTAGCGATATATATATGTTGTGTTTACAGAGAGAAGGAGCAAGGCAGTGATATAAACACACACACACACACACACACACACACACACTCAGAAACGACAGCCCAAAAGATGACAACGCTTCATTTGGAAATTCAAAAGCCGCATTCAAAAAGCGTGAGGATGTCGGAGCGGCGTGTCATTTTGTATGAATAATTCCTTTTATTTGATTATGCACTTTCAAAAGTTGGCTCTTTTGATCAGAGCGGTGTCAGGCTGCTCACAGGTGCGGCTGCGTCCTTGTAGCGCCGCATTTCACAGGTTTCTGTATATTTGAAGGGCTCCGTTCCAAAATGCTTTAAATTCACTCTGGGGGAAAATGAAAGAAAACACGCATACCTGAAGGTTATCGTTCAATATTTCTAAAACATACAGGATCCAGTCTATGAAAGTGTTTGCATTTTGTCAACCAGGGACCTTCAATCCTGCACTATCCTCTAAATGGGCCCAAAACCTGTTTTAAATCTGTGTTGTCAGTCATTACCATAAAGGTGAGGTTCAAATCCTAGACAGGCTGGGAAAATATGAGTGAGGGAAGTGAAGGAAAAACACTTTCCCTTCCTTCAACAACTGCTGTCGAAATGCCCTTGAGCAATGCAACCAACCCAAATTATGAGTCAAACTGCCCAGCCAACAGTAGAAGAAGGTGGGTAATTGTATATGTTGTGTATTGTATATGTACTGTTTGTGTATAATAGTATGAGTGTGAAGCAAGGCGATGCTGAAAAACGGCATGTAAGCTTAATCATTCTTCCCTAAACAAAGGTTGTACTTCATTTTGGATCCAAACAAGAACTTAAATACTACTTTATCAGCCCATATACAGTATGTTTCTGGGGACCGACTATTTCCTGGAGACTGCATTAATTACCTGTGCGATGGATCAAACTGATATCATCCCACTTGCACCTTGTTTGTCGTGAACACCTGCTATACCAGCGTCAGTCCGTCCCTCACATCCACAAATCTGTCTCTGACGACAGAAGCGTCACATAAACACCTTACTGTGGCTTTATTCCAGTGTATTAACCTGTGGGAAAGCTCTGTAAGTACATACTAACGCTGTGTGAGTAGCTACTGAGAATCTCCATAATATATAATGTACTTACAAGTGTGTTTCTCCTCACAAGCTTTGGTTTACACACTCGAGTTCTGTAACACACTTGTAAGTATATATTAGGAAGTAAGACAGCATCATTGTGTACACTGCAAAAAAAATTCCATCTGAACCAGCCATTTAGTCTCATGTTGAGTCATAATTAAATAAATAATTAAGTGTCTAAATAAATCATTTTCCTTAAAAGAAGTGTAAAAGTCTGCCAACAGCTTGAGACCATTCAACTTGTGTCAACAATTTCCTTGAATCAAGTGACATTTTCTTGAAACTACAGTGGAGTGATCTTCCTTGTTCTTGTTCTGCCTTGTTTCCAGATATTATCACTTGTTATTATCACCTGAAACAAGTGAAACTTCATTGCAAACAAGTATACCTCAACTGGCATATTTCTTAATTTAAATAATACCACTTATAATAATATTTTAAGACTCAACATGAGATCAGATGGCTTGCTAATATGGACATTTTCTGCAGAGTAATCAGAATACTTTTCCGTAGGTTAATGCGCAGGTTAATCCGCTGCAGTCAGGCCAGTGTAAAGTCAAATATTATTCCTCATCTAATGGAAACCTCATCCATCGGTCCCCAATCCCATCAAAGTCAAAGTATTATTATCAACACAAACTGAAGAAATAAACAAAGTGGGACACACGGCAATTATCTGATGATGAGCATGTTGATGATAAGCTACTTAGCGATCAGGGCCTCTTAATAAGTATTTATTAGAAGCTAATAGGCCGTGGGCTCATGAATATGCAACCATTACCTGGTAATTGTTAATTAATTAGCTTTGCATACTCATCCAATTAGAGAAATATGAGGCTATTAAGGACTAACCGATCGGTCGTTAGTGTCGAGTATGCAAATACATGTTTACTCATTAAGGGGAAGGAAAATCAGGGGGTAGTGTGGGAGTTTTGGTCTAAATTGGCGGTTTAAATCTGACGCAACAGTATGACTTCCTTCCAAAACAACACTGTGTTTTATAAGGTATTTGTTAAAGTGACTCATAACTTTTATAGCAATCATTAATGTGCTTTAATTTCATGCCAGAACTCATTTTGTAGCCGCAGCTGTCAGTTTTGTTTTTTTTTCTAATGGTAGATGTCTCAATTTGCAGTGCGACTCAGCGAACGTCTGACACAACCCGAGTAAGAAACGCCTCCTTCCTGCAGAACGAGCCGAGACAAAAACACGACTCCGCACCGCCTGCAGGAACAGAGAGAGGAGAAACAGCCAGGAAAGTGAAGCGCCGCTCGGTTCAGTGGAAGTGTGACAAGAAACGACGGCAAACTCTTTACTACTTCGATTCAGTTTGTTCCGATGCGGCTGCTTGGCTCTGCAGCTGCAGCCGCACTGTATACTGTGCAGTCTGAATGCACAAAGCGAATTAATGCTGAAAGTGTACCTGTAGAGTGAGATGTGCTTCATGTGGCGATTCTGACGCCGACCCAGGTGAAGGTCGGGGAAACTGCGTGAAAAAAAACGACGGTGGGCCTCGTTTTCTTTTTCCAAGGCGAACCTCCTCAGTTCAGGTTTACAACAGCAATTCACGTTTATACAGTTGAAAGCCAAAGGGACAATGACAAGCTCTTTCCTGTGAGGTGGAGAGAGAGAGAGAGAGAGAGAGGGAGAGAGTTTTTTTTTTACTCATGAGCAGCTAAACTAATTCAAATCATGACAGCATCAAGGCTGAACTGCATCGCATAAAGCAAAACTTGTGTCTAACAGATTCAATAAGAAGAAATTTGAATAAAAATTGGAGAAACTGGGTCATGACAGGCAGCAGTGAATAGTAATAGGATACAGCAAAGAAAATGTAGAATCTGAATAAAAAATATAGCAAAAGGTCACGTACACATCGGCCGAGGTTCACTGATCTCACACAAATCCGTGAAATTAACACAACTTGTTTAAATTTTAATTTGTAGTGAAAGTTTTTCTCATTTAACCATGTCTTAAGTCTTTCTCTAACCTTAACCAAGTTGTTTTAGTTGCCAGCGTATTAACCTGTGGGAAAGCTCTGTAAGTACATACTAATGCTGTGTTAGTAGCTACTGAGAATCTCCATAATATATAATGTACTTACAAGTGTGTTTCTCCTCACAAGCTTTGGTTTACACACTCGAGTTCTGTAACACACTTTTATTAGGAAGACAGCATCATTGTGTACACTGCAAAAAAAATCCATCTGAACGAGCCATTTAGTCTCATGTTGAGTCATAATTAATTAAATAAATAATTAAGTGTCTAAATAAATAATTTTCCTTAAAAGAAGTGTAAAAGTCTGCCAACAGCTTGAGACCATTCAACTTGTTTCCAGTGCAAATCAACTTTTTTCAACAATTTCCTTGAATCAAGTGACATTTTCTTGAAATTAGTGGAGTGGTCTTCCTTGTTCTTGTTCTGCCTTGTTTCCAGATATTATCACTTGTTATTATCACCTGAAACAAGTGAAACTTCATTGCAAACAAGTATACCTCAACTGGCAGATTTCTTCACTTAAATAATATCACTTATAATAATATTTTAAGACTCAACATGAGAACAACCAAGTTGTTTCAGTTGCCTAAGCTGAACCGTTATCCAACCTTATAAATGTCGTGTCCAATTCATGTTTTTGTCACAGAATCCAATTTGTGGTGGAGGAACGTAATTTTCCCATAATTCATGTCCACAGCACATAAATCTAAGTTTCAGAGTTTGTGCTCATTTCAAGACTTTTTGGGGAAATGAATGGACTTCTGGTGACTTGATTCCAGTCTGAACCATAGACTGTAAAAAAAAAAGATGGAGTAGTGAGTGTGACGTCACCCACAGGTTTCTGAAGGGCCGTTTTGAAGCCAAAAGTTGGGGTTTACAAGCGCCGCCATGTTGACATTTTTTGGAGCCGGAGCAGCCAGAGCCAAGCCGAGGGATTCCTGCAGCGCCGCCTGCTATTGGTCCGTAATCAGCGACCTGTCGATCACTGGACAGGCGACCTGTCAATCACTCGGAAAACTACCCCGTTTTGTAACCGTTATATCCCGTTAATGACGCAATTATTTTGAAAATCACCTTATGGACACATATTAGAAGAAGTGAAATTAGCTACTGAGACCTCGTGTCGAAAAAATGTATTGACTTTATATTTTGAGTGAGAAGTTGGGCTGTGGTCCCATTGACTTGCATGGAGTTGGGCTGGGTTTTGAGTCTTTCTGGAGCCTCTAGCGGACGTTAGAGGAACTGCAGCTTTCAGCCTCTTCCTTATTGGCTTCAAAATTCACCCGCGGTTTTGGCCGCTTGGTCTGAACGCACGGTAAGTCCAACAATGTGCAGCTAAGCCCGACGAACTCCATCCAAAGCTGATAAGAGAACAGCTAAGCCTGACAAAGTGCGGCTCAGAGTGACAAAGGCAGCTGAGGACGGCCTGAAACTGCCGCCGCGCCCCGATAAAAATAGCAGCGGCAGACTGATCGTAATCGTCGACACCGAGCGACAATCAAACGCACCTTCACCCAGCGAAAAAACAAAAATTCAAACGCACCTTTGAATTAACCCAGGCATTCCAACCTGACCCGAAAACAAAAAAAAACACCCAACATCTATTCTACAGTATGTGCCTTTTGACTTTTCTTCCCAACCCCCCTCACCTTCTCCCTCTTCTTCTCTTCTTCCTCTTCTTCAGTTTTCATTTTTTGGGGGGAGAAGAAGGAGCAGGAAGAGGAGGAGGAGGAGGAGGAGGAGGGAGGATGATTCTCTTGTTCCACTGATGCAAATAAAAACCAAATAAATGTATTCTTTCATCAAAGCAATATGTAAATGACGGCACTCTCAGGATCGGGTTCCTTGAGGACTCGCTACAGTAGCGCAGCGCCAGCCGCTACAGTCGCTGAGGGTTTATTCTTTTTTGTGTGTGTGTGTGTGTGTGTGTTTTTTTTTTTTTCTTCTTCTCTCATCACCGTTGTCTTTATAGCGGCTTGGCTGAGGCGAACGAAACGAACG
>NC_136009.1:26556958-26567425 GCF_048128805.1 Centroberyx gerrardi
TGTTAGATGTACTCAAACACACGTGGGCAGGTGATCAATAGGCACGATCGGACATGCGATCACCATCGATAGGGTGGATCAAGGTATTAGATCACTCGCATCCGGACGAAACTTCTGCCTGATCTGTAGTCTCAGAGTGTGTTCACAGTTCAGCTGAAATCTGCAGCATTTACTCCTTTACTTCATCGTTTGGCCGAGCCTGATCTCCGGTTTTCCCACCACGAAAAGGGTTCCATGAAGGAGGCACGGCTAGAAACAGGAAGTAGTCGGACATTGAAATAGCATGGTTTGCCTTCAACTCTGATTCTCAATTCTCAACTCATACCAAGAAGTTTTAGCTAAAGTTTTTCTTATTTAACCATTGACCAAAGCCTTTCCCTAAGCTGTTTTACTTGCCTAAACTTTACTGTTAGCGGTGAAAATGGCATGTAACCGCAAAACAACCCCACAAAAAGCAAGGGTTTATGGGTAAGGGGAGACGGATGTTGACATCTGATAGCCAGCAGTTCCTCATGCTTGGAAATCCTAGCAGAACAAAATGAAGTCTGGACTGATGCTCATATTCAGCTATTTCTTCATGTGTTCTTACTGTAACTGGGATGAGCACCACAGAAGAAGAGACAGACCGGTCCATCATGCTGAGCTGAAGTTACAGGAGCTGGAGTCAGATTTGTTTTGAATCTCTCACCCGGCACGATCACAGGTCACCAAAACTCTGTCCAATAAACAAGCTACTTGTGAGTCATGTGACTTTTGTTTACAAGCCCTGGTTCACTTAATTTGACAGTGTGAATGTAAACAAACCAAATACAAAAATGCAACAAAGTCAACTTCTCAGCTATGGTTCGGACCAAAGAAAACAAACTGCAGGTGTGATCACATGCTTACACACCTGAATAGCACAGTAGAAATTCCTTGAAAGCCATACAGTCACATTGCTAATACATTGTCTTTCCTTACAAGCTGTTTTCTACATACTGTAATTCTAAAGATGATGAGCATCTATAATGAAAGCGTGTGTGTGTGTGTGTGTGTGTGTGTGTGTGTGTGTCCAGGCTTTTTAGGCCAGGTGCTGCATAAAAGAAGACAGGAAAATAGATCGATACACAGGAGTCAAGCTCCCAACATTTTATTGCAACATTTCAAGCAACAAGGTTTTCATCAGGCGATCAATAAATACTGAGAGCCTGAGTCCAGGGTGCAGAGATATTTTCTGTTTGGACTCACTGAAAAAGGACATCGTTTTTCTTCTTTGACTGGAACTTGAGGGACATTTTTCTACATCTGCCCTCCGACTAGCCTCAAAACCACCTGTTAGCATTGTTAGCATGTCTCATTCAATTCAGTACAACTTTATTTATCTCACATGGGGCAATTTAAAGGACGCAATTAAAAAGTTCAAACAAAGACCTAGAAGAAACATATCACATAACATATAGAGACGAGACAGGACAGAATATCTGATTATTATTTGCATATTTATGCTATGAAACTACAATCAGTAACAAATTTGCCCTTTGTTTTGACCAGAAATTGTAGCGCCCCATTTGGGCCAGTCAGTGTGATATTGAAAATGCTGGAGCGCAGAGGTGAGATGCATCATTTCCCCAAGTTTCGTCAAAATACAACCAGCGGTGTCTGAAATATTGTGGATCACACATGGACAAACAAACGATGATGTAGCGCCTCCCTTGGGACAATAAATGTAAGTTTGAAAATGTCGCAACACAGTAGTGAGATGCATCATTTCCCCAAGTTCCCCCAAAATCCCATCAGTAGTGTGTGAGATATCAAGTGTGATGGACGGACTGATGAACGAACAAACAAATGGAAGGAGACTGATCCATTTTATTGGAATCGAAAAGATGAGGGTAAATCACAATCAAAATGAATTTATTATTCACCAAATGTGCAGGAATTCGTCTTTTCTACATGCGTATCAGTATGTAGAAAAGACGAAACAGTCTCAGAAAAATACGAAATGTGTACCAACTCTGAAACACAGATTACATTTTGTGAATGCAAATTATGTGAAACCACAAAAGGATTATGTGAATTCAGTACTATTTTCACCTGTTTGTCACATGAAAAAGTTAGCTAACGATTAAGTTTAGGCAAGTTGTGGTTAAGGTTAGGAAATTAAAACTTTGGTGAAGGTTAGTGTAAGGTTTTGATCGTGGTTTAATGAAAAAAAACTTTCACTGGAAAATAAAACACTCAAAATGCCCTCTGAAAAAGAAGTTAAATTCTATTCTACTTTTATACATTCAGCATTTTATCACTACAGAGTGGCAGGCAGTATGGTTGAGAAAGAGGGGCAGTGAGGGTCCAGCGGCGCGTCGCAGCAGTGCACCATGGGATACTTACACAGATCCACCAATCATTAACTTGTAGCCCCACAGCCTAAACAGACTGAGGATTGTTCCAGCCGGTGTGCGACCGCTTGTCGCTTCACATCCTCGGCCTCGTCTCTTTACACCCTCAGGTTTCAGACTGAGCAGACCCAGCCGTGTGTGTGTGTGTGTATGAAGTGTGTGTGTGTGTGTGAGTGTGTGAGTGAGAGAGAGAGAGATAGACTGAGAGAGGTCAATAATGGCGAGAAAGGACAATTTAAAAGAGTATGTATGCATGTGTGTGTATGTACACTATGTGTGTGTGTTGGTGAATATATGCATGTGTGTGTGCATGTATATAATGTGTTTGCAGGTGTATGTTGGTAAACGTGTGTTTGCATATGTGTGTGTGAGGGGATGTATGTGTGTGCTTGTGTGTGCTTGTGTGAGTGTGTGTGTGTGTGAGTGAGAGAGAGACAGACTGAGAGAGGTCAATAATGGTGAGAAAGAGGACAATTTAAAAGAGTTTGTATGCATGTGTGTGTATGTATACTATGTGTGTGTTGGTGAATATATGCGTGTGTGTGTGTGTATGTATATAATGTGTTTGCGGGTGTATGTTGGTAAACATGTCTGTTTGCATATGTGTGTGTGAGGGGATGTATGCGTGTGCTTGTGTGTGTGTGTGTGTGTGCATGTAAATAATAGAGACAAAGAGGACAATTTAAGAGATGGAGTGTGTGTGTGTGTGTGTGTGTACATGCATGTGCAGGTGAATAATAGAGACAAAGAGGACACTTTAGGAGATAGAGTTTCTGTAAGTGTGTGTGTGTGTGTGTGTGTGTGTGTGTTAGAATAGTGAATGGGGTCAGCAGCGGAGCGCACCTGACCTCGCCTGCAGCTGAGCCGTATAGAATATCCCAGCATGCTGCGCTGCTGTTACATAACGCAGCAGAGGACCGGCCGTGACATGAACAGGCCTGCTGCTTTTTCTCCTGAACACACGTTCACACTGCGAGGAACACGGTCAACAAGTCAGCAGAAGTCCAGTCACAGAAACTCAGCCGATGTGCGGACGATCAACAAGCTTGTCACTTTTCACGGTCATCAAGTGTTTACAGACAAAAGATTTCTTCCTTGTTTCCCTACTGATGTGATTTACACTCACCGGCCACTTTATTAGGTACACCTGCTCATTAACGAGTCATATGGCAGTAACTCAATATATAAAGCATGCAGATATGGTGAAGCGGTTTAGTTTTTTGTTCGACCAAACATCAGAATGGGCGAGATGCGTGATCTAAGAGACTTTGAGCGGTCTGACAGCAGCTCAGAAACAGCTGCTGCCCTCCTGGGATTGTTAACATAGAATGGTGTGATGAACAGATGAGAGGTCAGAGGTCAGAGGAGAACGGGCAGACTGGTTCAAGCCAACAGAAAGGACACAAACGCTCCAATAGCAGCTCTGGACAACAGTGGAGTGAAGAAAGTGCATCTCACAACACACAAGTTGTTGGCCCTTATGATAAAATTTGGGCTGCAGCATCAGATGATAGGTGTACCTAATAAAGTGGCCTCTACGACTTTTATTTGAAATAAACGACAAGAATAAACGTCTCAAAAAAACGAACGCTCGGAGAACGGCTGCATCCATCGCTGCGGTCAAAGCTCTGAAGTCATTTTATTGATTTTTCTTTCTTTTTTTTTCCTGTTTATTTTTGATTAACGCTACCTAATTAGCGCTTGCCAGCTAGCAATGTTCAAAGCCGTGTAATGTTTTGAAAAGCAACACTGAAAAATACATGAAAAAAAAAAAAAACACAACCCACGAGAAAGCAAAAAATACATGATTTGACTGTTGAAAACTTTGAAGCTGCATCATCGACCCATCAGCCAAGTCGCTGGCACTGTGAACGTGGGTTAGGACTGAGGTTGCAAGAGCCATACTCCTTCACTTTTTAAAGTTAGCTTAATTACTTAGCTTAATTATTTAGTTTATTCGGTAGAGAAAGACTATATATGAGTGGTTTGATATGTTTTGCACTGTTTCTTCAGCCTGTACTGTCCTTTCCTGTCCCACCAAAACAAATTCCTGTACATTTATTATACTTGATGATTAAAGTGAGTCTTATTCTGACATTAGATCAGATTATGGGAGGCATCGCTTCCCTTTCATCTTAAGCCCAGCAGGAGTCGACCCTCACTCCCCTGTTCCCACCGACCCAAAGCCAAATATATAAGGACTGAAAACTCCCATCGCGAAAAGTGCAAACGAACCTAATTTGAAGTGAAAAGAGGGAGGGGGGGGGGGGGGAGGGGGGGGGGGGGAGAGAGGGGGGGACTTCAAGGCTGTCTTACTTTTCCCGTTCACTCCTTCTTGGCAGCGAACAGGCCGGAGTAATTGGGATGTGGATAAGACAGTGATCAAACGAAACCTTCACACCTCCATCACACTTAATGAAAGCTCAACAAGCAAATACAGTACTGCCGGGCGCTTTGTAGTCCCTTCGGCTGCAGGAGTGTGTGTGTGTGTGTGTGTGTGTGTGTGTGTGTGTGTTTGAATGTGTCTGTATGTCTGTATTTGTCAGTATCTGTGTGTTTGTGTGTCTGTTTCGTGTGTCGGAGCGCTCGCACATATCCGCCTTGATTGCTTGTGTTATTTTTAAGGCAATTATTTTGGTTTTTGGCGCCGTCAGTCAATCCCGCATTATCCCGCCTGACACGGAGTGCATTCAGATAAGTCGTCTAATGGCACAGATATAATAAGTCGACAGTGAGACAAATTTTTAGATTTCTGTGTGTGTGTGTTTGCTCGGCTGGCTTCGTTTTTTTTTTTTTTTTTTTGAGGCAATATCGTACCTCGAGGGTATTGAATTCAATTACCTACAAAATTATGGAGGAAAAAAAAATCAGAATGTGTGGATTTCATGGAAAAGTAATTATTTTCGTCTCCCGGGAGTTTAGGCAAAGAATAGATACCTCAGCGTCATTCCAGCTCTACTGCTGCTGTGTTTATGTGTGTGTGTGTGTGTGAGTGTGTGTGAGTGTGTGTGTGTGTGTGTGGGGGGGGGGGCGGGCGTCACAGAGATTGGAAGAAGTTTTACAGGAACTGGGGTTGAAGACAGTGTTGACGGTGGATTATCCTCTTGCCGCTTCATGTGTTTCATGTATTGGAGCTATTGACACGATTGACCCCCTCAGACTCTGTAATAACCAGTGTGATGTCAGAGACTGTGTGTGTGTGTGTGTGTGTGTGTGTACTTGCCTGTGTGTGTATACTGTATGTATTTGTCTGCCTGATCCCAGAAGAAACACTTCTTTTACACACAGTACGAGCATTAACCCTTTCCTACAGCAGTGGTTCCCAACTGTGGGTTGGGATCCTCTAGGGGGTCACGAGATAATTTTGGGGGGGTCGCAAGATCATTTATAGGATAAGAAAAAACATGTTTCTAATATACAAATTTATTACCAGGTCTTATTTTTTCTGAATTTACTCTAATATTTGCTTCTTTCTTGTGAAATGCTGAATCGTTTAAAGCCTCTCAGCCTCCTCTGATAATTAATCAAACGACCTGAAAAGGGAAAATCATTCACCACTCTAAATATGCAGCCTGTGATGGGGGGGCACAAGTGGGCATTCCTTTGTTTTAAGTTGTCACAAGTCAAAATGACTGAGAACCACTGACCCGCAGCATTGCACTGTTGTCTATTTCCTCCCCCAGCTCCGGTGTCACACAGCTCAGTCTGGATGTGACTCTTGTTCTACTGGTTGAGCTTCCTGGAAGGAAACACACACTGTGGAGATGAACTGGATGAGTTGTTCCTAAATGAGATAATTTGTGACCTTGGTATTATAAGGTCTGACCTTTTTGTCAAAACTGAGTTAGTCGCATGAACCTATTCTATGAGTGCCTGTTGACATATGTGTGGTGTTATTTTTTGAAAATAATGATTTTTGAGTCTGTAAAACAAAAGGACCCATCTCCATTTAACTTAATGGATGCTGAAAACTTTGAAGCTCAATATCTCAGAACTATCCTGAAGACAGATAGAACCTTATAATTCTGAGCTCACGAATTGTAAAATGTGACACCTGCTCTTACAAAATAATTGGTGGCATAAAACTCACCATTGAAGTTATTAGCTTTCTTAAAGGTGCCATGTGTAGCATTTTAACCATCAATGTATTATTGGCTAATTAACAGCATTGGTGTAATGATCGTAAAAAAATGAGAGCATGGTGGAGACGATTGGTCGCCTCTATCTCACACCAGTAGTATTGTTAGTTCTAGTGTTTCTCCACATTACTGTAAGACTACATTTCCCATCAGCCCCGTTGCTTCCCCCCTCCCTGAAGAGGATCAACATGTTGGAAGTGATTTCTCCATCTTCCTTTCCCTCCTTCCACCATCTGCTGCCAGAAACTCTTTCAGCTTCAGCTCCGTTTGCTCTGGAAGAACAGAACCTCTTCCTGTTTTGTGCCGTAAAGCGATCCAGCAGATTTCCCTCCAGATCCACCAGGTGGAGAAACTATGGAGGATGCAGAGTAGAGGCTGGTAGAGGCTGACAAGTTGTTTGCGATAATTATACTAATGTCCCCAAATTAAAGTGATAATAATTTATTGATGTTAAAATGCTACAAGTAGCACTTTGAAGACCTTTGCTTACCAAATATTAACACTTCAAATTATATAATTCATAAATATTTGGGTAACACTTTACAATAAGGGTACACTAAGTTAAGGGTTAGTTAATG
The DNA here is from genome assembly GCF_048128805.1 of Centroberyx gerrardi. Classification (NCBI taxonomy): domain Eukaryota; kingdom Metazoa; phylum Chordata; class Actinopteri; order Beryciformes; family Berycidae; genus Centroberyx; species Centroberyx gerrardi. The sequence continues at coordinate 26,564,051 of NC_136009.1, forward strand.
CTTAATAAGGGTTAGTCAATGCTTAATAAGCATTAACTAACCCTTAATTAACAGTTAACTAATGTGTAATTTACTAATGGTGTTCATGTTAACTAAGGTATTAATTTATACATAATTTAATAGTTTATAAAGATGATTATTTAATAATGTATAAATTAATACCTTAATTAACATGAACACCATTAGTAAATGATTACCAGACACATTAGTTAACTGTTAATTAAGGGTTAGTTAATGCTTATTAAGCATTCACTTAGTGACCCTTATTGTAAAGTGTTACCAATATTTGTATTCAGAAATATTGAAAAGTGATGTAACAGGTAACAAACATAACAGATCTACAGATGTTGAAGTTCTTAATGCCACACTGAAGCTCCATCCCCAAGTGTTTTTTCTCTTTTCTGCCATGAGAGGTTACAAGAAAAGAAGTGACAGCTAGTCGGCTGAGTTGGAGTTTTGTATTAAATGCACTGATTTGGTTCTACTGTGTTACCATTAAAGATAGAGGAGTGAAACCCGTCAGTCGCTCTGAGTGTGTGGCAGGAGAGGAGGGGAGCCTGTGGTGGAGGTGTGTGTGTGTGTGTGTGTGTGTGTGTGTGTGTGTGTGTGTGTGTGTGTGTGTTACCTCCTGGGAGTTTCCCTCCCCACTCAGCAGTAATGAGCTGTGCAGGCAACATTTTGCTTATGGGCCCATAAACAACGCACTTATTAAGATGGAAGTCGCCGCGGGCAACCAAGGCTAATTCAGATACATGTGCGTGGAGAGAGTGGTTCTGGGGGAGGGTGGGGTGTGTGTGTGTGTGTGTGTGTGTGTGTGTGTGTGTATGGGGGAGGGGGGTGTGAGTCAATCAAGTGGGGTACAGAGAAGAATGATTGATAGAAAAAGCCAGAGAGGATGAAGGCCCATATTTGGTATGGCTAGAGAGTTTAGAGAGAGAGAGAGAGAGAGAGAGAGAAAGAGAGAGTGTCCAGGTACTGAAACACACACACACACACTCATAGAGAGGAAGACGCGGAGAGATAGTGACAGTCAGAAAGACAAGAATGAGAGAGAGAGAGACAGAGAGAGGGAGAGAGAGAGAGAGTGAAAGAGAAACTGAAAAAAGAAGACAGGGAGAGAGAGAGATAGAGAGAGAGAGAGAGAGAGAGAGAGAGAATGAACTGAACTGAATGGGAATGAGTGAGTCAGATAGCCAGAGAAAAAAGAGAGAATGAAAAAACGAGACAGAGGGAGAGACTACAAGAGAAGGAGAGGAGAGAGAGAGAGCGAGAGAGTGATGTATGTGTGTGTGTGTGTGTGTGTGTGTGTGTGTGTGTGTGTGAGTGTGTGTGTTGGGGGGGCATTAATAAATAATACCACTGAGAGATCAAAGATGACACAAATGGACATGTGTGACACAACATGGACATGTGTGTAAAGCCTCTTCTCTGACCTAGCTGACGTTCCCATTAGCCTCAGGTTTTGTTGTTTTTTTGCCAAAGCGGCGCTCGATTGGAGCTTAATAGGGTGTGTGTGTGTGTGTGTGTGTGTGTGTGTGTGTGTGTGTGTTGGGGGGGGGGGGGGGGGGGAGGGGCGGCAGGCCGTCCGGCGGAGTCAAATGAATTTTCTCTTTTTAAGCACTGAAATGTCAGAGGAGAGTAATTTTGCGTCTGCCGGCTGAGATACCACAGGCCGCCGTTACTGACTGGGTGACGACTCAACGTAACAAAGAAGTACGCTTTGGTTTATGGGGTGGGGGGGGTGATGTGTGTGTGTGTTGTGTGTGTGTGTGTGTGTGTTAGGGGGGTTGGGGGGGTGGGAGGCTTTTTAAAACGGGGGGAAAAAGAGGATCAAGTGGAGAGTTTTGTTCATAAAGGGAGAATCTTCTTCTTCTTCAGAAACAGGCCATCTTGATGTTTTTTCTTGTTTGCCCATCACACTGCTCCCACCCCCCCCCCCCCCCCCCCCCCCCCCCCCACACACACACACACACACACACACACACACATACATGGATATAAGAATACAGATACACACTTGCACTCTGTCTCTCTCTCTGTTCATAATTACACACACATACATGAACTCATGCGGATAAAAGCATATAGATGCCACTCTATCACACATGCACACACAACACACACACACACACACACTCATAAACACACCCACACATGAGAATACATGTGCACACTCTATCTCAGTTCTTCTCATAACACACAACACACACACACACATTAATACACACATACACAGATAGACACACATGCAGTCTTTATCTCTCTCACACACACACACACACACACACTGACTGATATGAGAATACATATACACACTTGCACTCCTACTTGGTCTCTTTCTCATTACACACACACACACACACACACACACACACACACACACACACAAAACACACCAGCAAACACTCATACATAACATACATAACATGCATAAAGTATAGCAAAGAAATGAAAACACACACACACATATATACATAATAGAAGTGCTAACATGCATAAACATACAGGCACATAATTTAATATGTAAATACATGCAAAAGCATTCACCCATCACTTCACACACACACACACACACACACAAATTGTACACCTGCTTGTATGCAATGCAAAAGCATGCATGGGTACATACTGTAACTGAAAATGCATGTGCAATCATATATATAGACACACACACACATACAGACATATTTATTCTGTGACACACACTCTTGCACACACATCACACACACACACACACACACTCACAGGGAGACAGACCTTCCTCTCTCTAACACATCCACACGTGTGCAGTCGCCAGGCTTGTTTCCATGGAAACCTGAGGGGAAGGTGTTAATGAAAGACTTTGTGATTTTGTTACCGTCACAAAATATTCACCTGTACCTGAATACACTGCAGCACGGTGTCAGAGGAAACACACCGGGCTTCACACAGCGACTGTCATGAAGTGCAGCACTTGTTTTCAGATTGAATCCACATTTCAAACTGCTGAACCCCCATTTATCTGTTTAGCAGATAAACAGTAGAAATGATTAGTGTGTCAGTATATGAGCAGTGCTACTTAAAGGATACATTTGGGACCTATATATAATTAGTCTCTTACATCCCTGCAGTACTTGGACCCACAGGGAATATTGGCTTCAGAGTCAGCTGTCGGTTGAATCGGCGAGCCGCTAACAATCGCAAAACCTTTAAAACAAGGCAACAATAAGCATGTCGTCCCCACAAATTATGCAATCAGCAACAAGTAAACCAATGTTGGAGCGCCCCCCCTCAATTGAAGTGTCTTGCATTGCAATCTAAGCGTTGAAATGCTGCATCCCAGCTGTCAAAATCGCCTCCACGCCTTTTCCACCAGGGTTGTTGGATTTTCAAAAT
>NC_136009.1:26567625-26625125 GCF_048128805.1 Centroberyx gerrardi
CACACACACACACACACACTGACTGATATGAGAATACATATACACACTTGCACTCTACTTGTCTCTTTCTCATTACACACACACACACACACACACACACACACACACACACACAAAACACACCAGCAAACACTCATACATAACATACATAACATGCATAAAGTATAGCAAAGAAATGAAAACACACACACACATATATACATAATAGAAGTGCTAACATGCATAAACATACAGGCACATAATTTAATATGTAAATACATGCAAAAGCATTCACCCATCACTTCACACACACACACACACACACACAAATTGTACACCTGCTTGTATGCAATGCAAAAGCATGCATGGGTACATACTGTAACTGAAAATGCATGTGCAATCATATATATAGATAGCGTACTGAGTATCAGACATATTTATTCTGTGACACACACTCTTGCACACACATCACACACACACACACACACACACTCACGGGGAGACAGACCTTCCTCTCTCTAACACATCCACAGTGTGCAGTCGCCAGGCTTGTTTCCATGGAAACCTGAGGGGAAGGTGTTAATGAAAGACTTTGTGATTTTGTTACCGTCACAAAATATTCACCTGTACCTGAATACACTGCAGCACGGTGTCAGAGGAAACACACCGGGCTTCACACAGCGACTGTCATGAAGTGCAGCACTTGTTTTCAGATTGAATCCACATTTCAAACTGCTGAACCCCCATTTATCTGTTTAGCAGATAAACAGCAGAAATGATTAGTGTGTCAGTATATGAGCAGTGCTACTTAAAGGATACGCTTTGGGACCTATATATAATTAGTCTCTTACATCCCTGCAGTACTTGGACCCACAGGGAATATTGGCTTCAGAGTCAGCTGTCGGTTGAATCGGCGAGCCGCTAACAATCGCAAAACCTTTAAAACAAGGCAACAATAAGCATGTCGTCCCCACAAATTATGCAATCAGCAACAAGTAAACCAATGTTGGAGCGTCCCCCCTCAATTGAAGTGTCTTGCATTGCAATCTAAGCGTTGAAATGCTGCATCCCAGCTGTCAAAATGTCCCTCCACGCCTTTTCCACCAGGGTTGTTGGATTTTCAAAATCACACAAGTCAGTAACAAGTCAGGTATAATTACATTCACCCTCCTTCAACTGACAGCTTGTGGGCCTTCTCTCACACCCCCCAAAATCCGTCGGCCCTTGTAGCGTTAAAGTCGAGATGAAACGGCATTTCGAGAGTATCTAACTTCCGTATCGTGACGTATTTCCGAGTGAAACAGGAAAGACAGGCGGGACATAACGTTGGGAGGAATTTGATTTGAACGTTGAAAAGTGGGCGTGTCATAACACCCGAAGACACACCGAAGTACCGTGCTGTTGCTAGCTAGCTAACGCTAATGAATGTTAGCTCTGTGCGCTAAAAGTTGAAGATTGATTGATGGGTGGATGTCATGATATTATTGGTTGAAATTAGTTACGGGCATGCTTACGTAAGCACACGGCATATTTTGTTTTACAGGAAGAAAACATGATTGAATTTTGATATAAGAATACAAAGAAATTGATTTTTTGTATTTTTTTTGGCATATATTGTTAAATAGGTGCACAATATGACCGGGGATGTGATCTAAAAGGGTTAAAAAGGCATTTTTCATTTCATCTCGACTTTAAGAGTCGATTCCCGATCAAACGACTTCTCGAGACAGACGTTTCCTCGCGGTGTGGGTTTGAGGCGCGGAGGAGGATGCTTGGCGTCGGCGAAGCTTCTCCCCGCTCCGAACCTCTTCAGCCTCCCTCTTCTTCTTCTTCTTTTTTTTTTTTCCAGGTGAGCGAGCGTCGAGGGAGATAAGCCCTGTCACCGTCTCCCTCCAGATTGAAGCATGGGGAGCGCATCTCAAACAGCGGGACGACTGGCCAACCGCGATAGCCGGCCAACATCTCTCCCGGGTTGGGGGGGGGGGGAGGAGGGGAGGAGGGGGGGGGGGGGGGGGGGGGGGGGCGAGAGAGACGCATCAAAAAGCTGGCACACTTTCACAGGAAACTCCGGCGCCCGGCAAACCTATCTGCGAGAGAGATGATTGTTTTGCCTCCGAACGAGCTTCACTTTGTTGCCGCTGCAGAAATATAAAAGAGGACTGATGGAAGTTAAGTAGTGAGGACGGTGGGAGGAATTTCACCATTAACAGCCATTTACACTCCTACGTAAGGGCCTGTATGTGTACACAAAACATGCACATACACACACACACACACACACACACTGTAGGCGTCCTTTATCTCTTCTATAGGCACACTCTCGTTCTATTTTACACACACACAGATGCATGAAAGTGTGCGCAAACAAACACACACACATTTTTTTTGCTCTCTCTCACACTGCAAAAAATGACAAGCTTGGCAAGTAATTTGATCTTGTATCCAGACTTATCAAGCTCATTGGATTCAGGGTTATTTTTAGTTAAATGATCTTACTGTTGCTGCTATGTTGCAAAGTTAGATCAATTATAAAATTATTTTCCAGGATAATATTGTTTCAAGACTTTTGCCTCAAACAAGGAAAGTCTCTAGCTTCAAAATTTAACCCCTTGTTTTGTGATGAGTTCCTGAAAGAAGACATATTGACAGGAATCCAATAAAAATAATCAAAGTTAGTAAAATTATCTGCAAGTACAGCAACATAATTTGACTAAAAAATGTTCTGAAATAAGCTCAACAAGTTTGGATAGTCGATAAGATTACTTGCCAAGCTTGTCATTTTTTGCAGTGCACACACACGCACACACACACACACACATTCTCTATCGGGTGCACACACACATACATGTCCCCTTTCTTTCATACACACAAAAACACACACATGCACAAGCGCCCTTTCCACACATGCACACACATCTCTCTCTCTTTCTCACACACGCACACACACATTCTCTATCGGGCGCACACACACATACGTGTCCCCTCTCTCTCTTTCACACACGCATGCACAAGTCCCCTTTCCACACATGCACACACATCTCTCTGTCACACACACACACACACACACACCCACACACACACACACACACACTTCCCCTCACTCCTCCACACCCTGCGCACAGTGCCGTCGGGGCTAATAAACGCTCTCCGGGTTAATTATGCGTGCTGCACATTACATGGCCGTCAGGTCAGAGCCGACATGTGTAATTTACCTGACGTTTATGAATGGAGGCCAACGGCCAACAGCCCACCGGAGGCTCATGGGAAGCAGGTGGCTGCTGGACGCCGGCTCGCCAAACGGCTGGCAGGGGGCTTGTTCAGAGCGCCGCGGCGTCGCCGAGCGGTCAGGAGCCGAGACCCGCGGCTTCACTCCCACATGACAAACCTGCCCTCTGACAGGAAGGGACCGCCTACTCGTTTTGGGGGGAAAAATAAATAATGTTAAAGTGTTTTTCGAGTTTGGAATCATTTATATTTTCTGAACTGAAGTGGTGAATTTGCAGTTTGCTGGTATAGATATAGTAGCCTACTGTACGACTGCAGCTGTTATCTCCACTCTACCAACCACTTCTCTATTACTCTATTCAGTGGAGTGTGAAAAGGTTAATTTCCCGCCTTGTTAGTTAAAAAGTGGCCCGCGTTTGATCTTCTCCTCGTTTGCTCTGACCTGAGGAACCAACGAAGAAGGAGAAGTCAGATACATCAGAGTCGTGTGCGTGAGCGCTAATTGGAGACGAACTGTAAAGCCTGAAGCACAGCTTGCATTATAGTGGATGGTCCCTTAGTTTGTGAAGCAAGTAATGACACAGACGGTAATTTATTTGGTTTACTAGCTAATGGGTTGGGTGTTTTTATAGTAAATTTTGTGTCATCTCTCTCACTTATTTTTGGGATGTGACCAGACTCTTGCCTTGCTGTGAAGGGAAGCAAATAACGTTAAATCTAAGGTTAAATCGTTAAATCTAACCAGCTTGCCTACTGTTTTCTAATTAGCGTTAATGCTCTAAAATCGCTCCAACAATATCTTTTAGCAGCTAGTGGTAGCATAAAGATGAATGGGCATGTTGATATTTATTTAACATTATCGGACAGAATAAACAGCAGTTGTTGAAGACCAGTCACATCCCAAAAATAAAAAGAGCTGGCAATCATCAAAACATCAAAAAACATTTGTCAATCATAATTTACTATGAAAAGACTCAAAACATCAGCTACTAAACCAAATAATGGCGCCACTGCCAAGGGAGAACGTGTTAAAAACTCAGGTATGGATTTCCCATCTGCTACAATACAAACTGTGCTGCAGGCTTTACAGTTTGTCTCCAATTACAGGAAAGCTAAGCACTCATTTCTGTGGTGTTTCTGCTCTGCTCTTCCCACAGATCACCTGTCAATCAAACAGTGTGGGCGGAGCTTGGATTTTCTGTTGCTGCAGTTTGAGTTTCTCTTTTCTTTGTCTGTTCAGCCATGGTGGCTATCACTGCTCATGCTAACTACCCAGCTCTTCTTCTTCTTCTGTTTATTCCAAACAGACCAGGAAACGTAAAACGCATCACTTCCTGTGCGGCAGAAGATTTTGGAAAGTGGAATGGAATGGAAAAGATTTCATTAACTGGATATAATCACTGTTGTGTTTTATCAAATAGTGACAGAGAGTAGCAAAACTGACATTTATTTATATGAAAATGTCACAGATTGTTATTTTAATGTATATGGTTTATACAGCTATGACATCGTGCAAAGTAGTAAATCTCTCTCTCACTGTTTGTGAGACTTTGGCATTCAGACTCTGGCATAGTATTCTGGTCTGGCACTTACTAAACCCCCCTCCCCCTACCCACATATCCCAGCAGCCCATGCGTTACCTGTTGACCAAGCCAGGCTGATGAATGATCGATGAGCCGAGCGGCGATGAGACCGGCAGCACAATGAGCTTCTCTGGCACATCACAGGACATGAAACACCCCCCCCCCCCCCGCTATTAAATGTTAAATAAAAGAAAGAACGTCCCCTTTAAGATGCAAATACAGCTGCTGTGAATCAGTGTGCAGTTTTTTTTTTTTTTATGACCGTCTCTTTTCATGGTCCCAAGGGGGAAACCCTACGAGGGTGCCTGGGTTTTCTCCCCCCCCACCCCCCCACCTCCCCTCTACCTTCATGTGTTTGTATTTTAACAGCTCTCTCGGCGCTGTTCCATTATTGAAAGCCTTCTCTTACATACTTCCCGATCACTCGTACAATCTGGGAACGCCGGGGACCGAACGGCGGCCTGTAATTTGAAATTTCCACCGGGACAAAAAAAAAAAAAAAAAAAGGGCTTTTTCCGCCTTGTTTGCAGTGGCTTTTGATGAATATTCCTCGCCTGTGAGACGGCGCGGCGCAGAGTGCAGGAAAAGCAAGAAAATAAAGCGTCATTTGTAGTTTGTTTATCGTCTCTCTCCGGCTGTGTCGCTGCTGAGAGAAGTGCCGGGGTTGTCAACAGGTCGGCGGGAGGGAGGGGGGGAGCAACACACTCCGCGCCGGGTGGGACCCCTCACCCACCCTTCACCCCTTTACACCCACCGACACCCAGGGGTGGCAACAGTGCGGACAACTAAAGGGAGTTTACAACAGCTGTCTCCAGGGCAAAGCCAGGCACTGAAGGAATCCAGAAACTCTATAGGAGTGTGTGTGTGTGTGTGTGTGTGTGTGTGTGTGTGTGTGTGCAGCAGAGAGAAGCTGTGGGTTTGACTTTGAAAGCGTTTCTTTTTTTTTTTTTGGGTTGTTGAACACCAGCACCACGCTGTTTGGTCTTCCAAAGAGGTGCACAGTGGCAGAATTATTGCATATTGCCTATGACAGCGATAACGACTCGCTGCATATTGGGATTATACTGCTGTGTGAAGTCTTGGCACCCAGCCTATTAAATATGCATGAATGTTTGAAATGAATTTTGGAGGATTTTTCCCCCCCTTCAACCCTCCCCTCCCCATCCTCTCTCTTCATTGTCAAACTATATAATCATATTCCTGTCTATTAAAATTCGGATGAATAATTTAAACGTATGACAACAGCAAGGCTCTGAAAGGGAAGGCTCTTTTCGGCGGCTGGCAGACAAGGTTGCTTTTGATGAGCGTTGCATGCTAAATTGACGTTGTTGTAAAAAGAAAAAAGGCTGGCAAAAAAAAAAAAAAAAAACAATGCGCCAAAAAATTCCCCCTTGTGAAATTCCACACCACAACTTCAAAAATGTGACACAAAAACATATTGGCGGATATTAAATATTCAGCAAGGTTACAGCAGGTGTAAACACTGTCAATCTGTTGAGGCTTCATACAGCTCAAGTCAATGACTTCATCACCATGATGGTTTATCAGGAGCAATGTTGCCAAAGCATTATACAGAATGTAAATTTTCAAAAATAAACAATTTATACATTCAAACCAGAGATACTCCATGTTGTGCCCTCATGGAGTTGAACCCATTTTTTTTTTTTTTAACTTTTTATAGTTGAACCAATTTGAGATTGAAACTGAACCGATCTCAGAAAAAAATAGGATATTCTTCATCACACATCAGATTTGAAGTATCCCAGTATTTGTCCAGTCTGAAAACTATTTATGGGAACAACAGAGAGAGAGAGAGAGAGAGAGAGAGAGACATAGGAGATCAGAGGTGTGACCAAGTCAACTTTGCTCGAGTCCCAAGTCAGTCTCAAGTCTTGAGGCACAAGTCTCAAGTCAAGTCCCAAATCTAAATGTAGAACACCAAGTCAAGTCCGAACAAATCCAGTCCAGTATCAATTTAATATTTTAAAGAAAACTAAATATCTAGGACTTTTCAATGCAATATGGTTTTAATAGGATAAAAACTTGGTAAGAGCATCATGAGTTTGATTTCTATAATCAGTTTCAACTTCAATAAATTCAATCATTCCATACAAATTCAGAAAACAGAATTTAAATTCAGTCGTCTGCTGGAACAAATCTGATCACTTTCAATCTAAGTCATTTACACAAACACAAGATCTCAAGTCAAGTCAAGAAACCTTTTCAAGTCATCAAAGTACAAGTCAGAGTCAAGACCCAAGTCACCAGAACCCAAGTCAAGTCAAGTCTCAAGCAATTACAACTGTGACTTGAGTCTGACTCAAGTCCAAATCATGTGACTCGAGTCCCCGCCTCTGATGGAGATAGACTGTTAATGAGAGAGACACAGATTGAAGCACATTTTCTTGACTTTTAGAGATAGATTGAAAGAAAGGGAAATAAAGAGAAAGAGTAGCCTGCTGTAAAAATGACAAGCATAGCCAGGGATTTTATTTTCTAACCAAGACCTATCAGACTAATTTCAGGATATTTTCAGCCAAATTATCTCACTGCACTACCAGATAATGTCTCTGGTTTCAATAAATTATTTTTCTTTTTTCAGGATGAGTCACTTATTTCAAGACATTTTCTTCAAACACGGGTAACTGCCTTGATAATGTGTCGTTTCCTTGTTTTCCTTGTTTCTCTTGTCATACTGACACAAATCAAGTGAAATTTATTGGAAAATAGCGAGGTAATTTAACTGAAAATATCCTGAAATAAATTTAAAATTAGTTGCCAAGCTTGTCATTTTTTGCAGTGAGAGTAATACAGGGAACAGATTGAGAGAAAGAAGAAAGATAAATATACATACTCACATGTAGGGATAGACTGAAAGAGGAAGCCACACACACACACACACACACACACACACACACACACAGCTATGAAGATAGATTGAACGACAGAAAGAGACTGAAAGAAACACACAGATGTAGAAATAGATTGCGAGAGAGAGAGAGAGAGAGAGAGAGAGACCGGGAGAGCGAGGGCTTGAAAGCGAATGCAGAAATTGGAGATATAGCTGTGGGTGGAGGGCAAACCAACTTGAACATTCATTCCAGTGAAGTTATTATCCGTCCTCTCTGGAGGTCACCGCCGAGGCTGCTGGGAAGGCTCCTCACACAGGAAAAACACCCACAGAACTGAACTCACAGAGCAAGCAGCGCTCGCACATCAACCTTCACTTGTTCCCCAGACCTTGAACAAAATTTCCCTCAGATAAAAGAGATAGATAGATAGATAGATAGATAGATAGATAGATAGATACTGTAGGTAGATAGATAGATAGATAGATAGATAGATAGATAGATAGATAGATAGATAGATAGATAGATAGATACTGTAGGTAGATAGATAGATAGATAGATAGATAGAAGTCCCACTTTTTACTGAGTTCAATGTTGACTTCTTGGTTGAGAGACAGTTTGACAGGTTGAGATGTTTTATAATATGCTAATTTTGTTTTACTAACATTATAACATTCAAGAAAGAAGTGTCTGCACTACTAATGTAGGATAGATGCAGGATTCATATAAAAATGGGAACTTACAACCACTTTAGCTTGCTAGCTAGCTAGCAAAAGGCTAACTGGCTAACGGTCATTTTTGGGCCGTTAGCATTTTGTGACCCTCAATCAAATCACTTTTTTTTAATAGTTTTGCCATTGTCTGACAACAGAAACAGAAAGATATGTCAGTGACAACACCTGTATTGTGTTATACGCTATATTGAAACACAAAATAAGTGATCACAGACAGAGTCGGAGGAGACAGAAAGTACCTTCTCAACATTGCTGGTCAGGGTGAGAACCGATCTAAACCCTGCAGAAGTACATTTTGTGAAAAGGGTTTGTTGTTTGGAAAGAATATGTTTTGCTCGTTGTAGTAAACAAGCTCAGATCCTGTACAGACCCACGGCGCGTGTTCAATGCACTGAAGCACTGCTACAGTTAAATTACCTAATTCCACTAACGTTACAGTGCATCTCACAGTCAAAGACGCCCTCTAGAGGCCATCTGACGAAGCACATCATCTCACTAAGCGTTACCTGACTGACTGCCTGACCTGAATCTGCCTTGTGATGCCCTCGGCTGCGTCATGGGAAAAAAAGATACAAAGAAGATACCTAGCTATTAACCGAGCTAGCTAGGATAAACTGCAATACATATGTTGTTTTCGTTGATGTATTACATTAGCCAAGGCAGCAGTTTGTCTCTGTGAGCTGCTTTTAATGGATTTTTAAAGACATTGGGAGCCTTTGACATCCAGGAGGCGCAAACCTGCAGCAGAACAGACAGGTTTAGACTCTTCATGGGCAATAATAGGAAACATGTAGAATTACACAGGTGTTAGTTAACCTTTAAAGGATACGTTTGGTGATTTTGGACCTATATATAATTTGTCTTCTTGTCTCAGCAAGAGGCAACAGAGCTCGTCGTTTCAACCGTCAGCTGACTCGGGAGCCAATATTGTCTGTGGGTCCAAGCACTAAAGGTATGTAAGAGACTAATATACTGTATATAGGTCCAAAAAGGCCAAACTTATCCTTTAAGACTGAACTGAAGGAAGGATTGAAGCCGGTCTGAAGGCCCTACTCCTTCGTTGGTACTTCATATTCATGTATTGTTAGGGTGTTTCTGTTATTTTGTCCACCCCCTGCAGACAGAGATATTCTGACATTTGAGGGGCATTATTCCCTTTCAAACTCAGCAGACACACACACACACACACACACACACACTGACTGTGGGGCATTAGCAGACAGCAAGCAGCTCAATACTGAGCCACAACACCTGAACAAGAGAATTCATGGTCAATAATGTTGTGAAGCCAGCGGCCTCACGTGTTATCGATCTCCCATTTAGTCACAATCACACGAGTGGTGTTCGCCGGTGCTCAGATGGCTATATTGTGTATGTGTGTGTGTGTGTGTGTGTGCGTGCGCCCGGTGGTAAAGTTTTTTTTTTTATTATTTCACCGCGGTCCAAATAAAAGCGGCAGCGCCCGGGGCTGTGTGTCAGGAGAGCCATCTGAGCCTGAGGTACGAGGCCGAGCGGCCGTCCAGCCGATCCGTCCAGATTAGTGTCAAACGCCACAATCCACGCTGCGGATTTAACAGTGCAGACATAGGTGATGGGAGGGGGGGGGGGGGGGGGGGGGGGCACTGTGTGTGTGTGTGTGTGTGTGTGTGTGTGTGTGTGTGTCTGTCCAGGGAATGTGTGTAAACTGATGGGCCTGTGTTCATCTAGCTCTTTTTAGCTTGCAGTGCTCCACAGCTGCTTGAGGAAACCTTATTGTTTCCTCAATTCCTTATATTGTATGTGTGTGTGTGTGTGTGTGTGTGTGTGTGTGTGTGTGTGTGTGTAACTGTCTGCACTGAGCATGCATGTGCACGCATGCCTGGTTTCTGTCTGTGCACATTTGTGTGTGTGTGTGTGTGTGTGTGTGTGTGTGTAACTGTCTGCACTGAGCATGCATGTGCACGCATGCCTGGTTTAGCTGTCTGTGCACATTTGTGTGTGTGTGTGTGTGTGTGTGTGTGTTCAGAAGTGAAGGAGTGGGGAAGATAGTACTTTGTGTGTGTGTCTGTGTGTAAGCCTGTGTGTGTGTGTGTGATGTATGTGGTATGGGTGGTGTGTAGGTGGTGTCTGCATGCATGTCTGTGTGTGTGAGAGAGAGAGAGACTGACTGCGCTGTACATGCACTTTGTGTGTGTGTGTGTGTGTGTGTGTGTGTAAGCCCATTCAGCGCTGAGCGTTCCTCTGGAGTCTCCACTCAATAAGTTGGCAACAAATGCAAAACCTGTGAGATCAAAGGGAATATCGCCCCGCTAATTCAACTTCAGATCAGAGAGAGATCTTCAAATTAAGCGCGGGGTTTTGAAGTAAACGCTGTTTTGCCACCGTGTTTCATTTATTTTCAGCTCCAGCGCCCTAATTGGCCCCAGAGGTGAGTGGGGAGAGGGGGAGGGGGGGGGGGTGGATGGGCTTGGAGTGGAGACCCAGGGCCAACTATCCATCTAAAATGTGCGCTAATGAAAAGGTCTGGGGAGAAATTGACATTTCGCTGTGAAAAGAGCAAAGCCATGTCAGCGGCTAGTGGCCAAGCAACGACTCCTGTGGGACTCCTCCTCTCAAAGAAACTCAATTTTTCATATTATATAGGTATTAATTAGACTGTGTATAATAAACTTTCACGCCATTTGTAAAACAACGTCCAGACACAGACTTGTTGTAAAACCCCTTTCATCTGGGCTAACTGTCTGTGCGTGAGCATCGCCACAGACGAAGATGGAGATGAACATTTCTAATCCCCAGTGTTGCATCCAGCCTCAATACATTCAACTAAAGCAGCAGCACACACACACACACACACACACACACACGCACTGATGACGGGCAGGAAATGACTTCATCACATGTTCTTATTATGCGCTCTTGAAAGGCTTCGTTCCAAAACACAATTCCCAAATCCATCTGTTTTGTTCAATATTTCAAGACTACAACTGATTCTATCATATAAAATGCAACTAGTCTGTATGCAAACATCTTAAGATAATGAATAATTTCAATAACAAGCCACAGTCAGATTTGCTTTGCAGTTTTCGAGGTGTTGGTGTCATGTTTTTGAATCGGAGGATGTTTTTATTTTGGATTGAAATTCATCTGTTATTGATCTATTTGTTCTGTTGTTCTGTGTTGTCTGTCATGGCAAAGAAAAATATCTGTTTTCAGTGCAAAAGTCGCCAATAAAGCTTTTTGAAAATGAATTTATTTACCATGAGCAAACTTGTGAATTGATTCATTCTGGCTGAGTAGGTGTACAGAACTGCATTAGACTTGAAACATTGTGGTTTAAGGTGAGGGTTAAAGGTTAAAGTGTGTGTGTGTGCGTGTGTGTGTGTGTGTGTGTGTGTGTTGGGAGGGGGGGCTTTTAACAAAGTGTTACAAAGTGCTTTGCAGAAGACAAAATACACAAAAAACGGGGGGGAAAATAACAGAATTGGAATATCATAAACTCCAAGAAACAAGGCCGGAGCGTGTGTGTGTGTCTGTGTGTGTGTGTTTGTGTGTGTGTGTGTGTGTGCGGGGAGGTGCTTGACCTTCAGTGTGAGGATATTTTTGCAAAGTGAGGACATTTTGGATGCTCCTCACCTCTTCAAGGGGGATAGTGTTTCGGATTAAGATTAGAATTAGGATTAGATCAGGTACATTTTTGATTAAGGCGTGGCTTTAGGGTTAAGATTAGGTTAAGGTAAGGGTTAACGTTAGAGTTAGGGAAATGAGGGTAATGAATGTAAACAATGTAAGGTCCTCACAAGTATAGCTCTTGAGCAAGGCACTAACCCTCAGCTGCAGGTGAATATGTGTAAAGATGTGAGTGAGATGCTGGAAAACAGAAAAAGAAACATCCATGCTCAGCGAACTTTCCCTTGATAAAAAAAGCTATTAAAAAAAAAGAAAAAAGCGAGGGACAGCATGAGAAGCCGGGGTTTAGTTTCCTGTCTGACAGACAGACCGACTGAGCCTGGATGAACTGTCCGGACCTTTAGAAACCCGGCGATCACACCAACGCCAACATGACTCACTCACTCGCTGCAGCTGTGTATCAACAGCACGTTGTGTTATGTATGCAGAGTGATATGTATACTCTGCTGGTCTTGAACAGTATGTTTGCATTGTATTAAGAAGTTCTGCTGTCCATGTACCACATCGTCACCGCTGGGTGAAAACTTCGCCTCTCCACTTTTTCAGGAACTAAGGAAAACAGCCTAGAAGAGGATTAGGGCCACATGTGAGTTCTGAAATAAAGTCAGAATATCACGGTGTTTGATTCTGAGGCCATCAGAAGACGGACAGAATTACTGACAGATAGATTTCTGTCTGTTGGTTTGTTTTGAGCGTCAACATGGCAGAAGAGCAGGAGGCTTTGCTCATAACGGAGCTTCTTCACAGAAAAAAGAAGAAACAGACTCTACAGAAACTGAGCTGGACGTTTCACCAGGCTTTCTCTGTTTTCTCTTTGTTTCGGTCGGACCGGCGTCTCTGCGTTCGCCGCTAGTTTTCCCAAAACAAATGCGGGAACGCCTCTGATTGGCTGAACGGGCGGTGACAAAATCCCTCCAAAAAGTTCAAATGGGTTGAACTTTCTGTCTGTCAAAACGGATGGAAATCTGACAGACAGGAGCGTCATCACTCGTCACTGAAAACGAACAGAGGTTTCTCAACCCATAGAGGAGCATGAAATCCTTCAGCTGAAGTTAAAACATGAAAACCACCAAATTTGAAGCTAACAGGTTTTCATGTGACAACAGCAATATATGTGAAGTTATGTAACTCATCTATATGTTTCCACACCACCAATGCCACCAAGACAAATCCCTGTTAATTTATTCTACTTGGTGATTAAAGTGATTCTGATTTCAGACGGCAGACATCAAAACATTTAACAACTCCAGTGTGTTTATGTGAAAATGTCCAACTCAAGCCTCCAAAAACAGGCGATGCCCTCCCAGAGACTAACCCAGTTAAATGAAGGTTAAATGACTAAATGGAAATATCTACTTTCAAGAATTTCCTCAAAACAAGAAACAACATCCAGAAATAATCCAGGGCACTTGTTTCAAGAAGAAAATCCTTGAAACGAGTTGAATTTCACTGGTCAGGTGAATCAGGCGAACTTCACGTCAACTTCACCTCACCAGCAGATTTCTTCACTTATCCAATAAAAAAAACAGATGTTTAACACTGGAATGGAAGATCAAATCCCCTGTGAGTAGATGCATATTTTTGCTTCATCCTGCTTTGTGTGATCAAGGTTGTGTGTGATAATGAAGCGGCGCTGGCAGGCTGAAGTGTGGCAGCATGCTGGAGGACGCTGCCGCTCTGTCAAAACCCTGCTGCCTCCTCACCAAGGACTCCTATTTATGCTATTGGAAAATCTCCCACATGCTGTCAGTGGAAATACAAGGGATGACCGTGGCTGCCTCGAAACATATTCATGACCCAAAAAAAATAAATAAAGAAATGTCAGTCTAGTATTTCTGTCAATACTGGCAGATGGTGCTGGGTCGTTGATACCCTGATGAAAAATCAGTATACTATTCCTATAATGCTTAATTATTATTCCTATGTGTCTGTGGCACTCAACATTAGGCTTATAGTGACTTTATTATACTTTATGGTATATTTTTTATTATCTTCTACAGTATCCCTGTTATTTTCTTTTTGCTGTGACATTTGTATAGCATCCTAAAATGTATTACAGTATTGCAATAGATCATTTTCCTAAAGATAGAGTTAATATTACAACAAAAATACATGTTGTTCATGCACATTCATCTGTCAAACTTGCAAAACACAACATATGCTGAATCTCACAAACTATTACAACCACCTGCTCTTTTAATAAACTAGACTGACCAGGTGAGTCCAGGTGAGAGCTGTGATCCCATAATGATTTCACTCATTAAATACTCTTCCTTCATGAAGAGGAAAATGGGGATGAAGAGGATGAGGAAGGTTGAAGAGGGATTTTTAAGCCTTCAGACAGGAGAGACTTGGATTTAAGTGCAAAAGCAGGGTGAAATTCAATATTACTCTGTTTTATGACTAACTAAACCTGATATTATAGCGCCATCTGCCGGTAGAGATAATAAATCACACTTCAAAATGAGAAATAAAACAAGGTAAAACGAGTATATGAAAATGGATTCACGTTGAATATGAAAATACAACAGAAGTAAAAAATTTGACACCCAACGTTGAATTTATTTCACAAAAATGCGGTCTCGTGCCCTTCGAAAGCTCCCTGTGCCAGTCATGGTTTGGTAACCGTAGTGATTTTGCGTGTAGCCAATCGTATCTGCTGTTCTTCCCCGGCTCGACCAACCGAAAACAAGGATGTTACGAGGTAGAAGTTCGACTCACGAGCGCCAAGGATTGCTCACTTTGTATTGGTAGAGTTCCAAGTCAAGAGAGCGGTGTAACGCAGCGGGGATTTTACTGCGTGATCTGCGGTCTGCGCAGGTGTTGCGCCGTTTTCATGCGCACTACCAACCCAATGTGTCAACTGTAGCAAGCTGGACCACACTCGGCATGACAGGAGAGGACATGAGCACGGGATGCCGAGCCAAATAATGTGGAATTACTGACAATAATGTAATAAAAATTTGTGTCATTTTATAGGGAAACACTATAGGAGTTGTCATACTTGTGTAACTGAGCCAGTGACAAAACAATGTTCCGGCAAGCGAAAACAGTTCTCCAGAAACTTCGATATCTAAGGTAAGTCAGCATGATGCTAAGCTAGCTGGCCAAATTAATACAACAAAACTTATATTGTTTGTGTTCCGTTGACATTTCTTTTTACGACGACACCTCATCTGTGTGTGAGCATGTAATGTTAGAGCTTGTATTTCGATTTAGTCGAAATGTGGCGTAAACTGATGCAACAGCTGATGTAACCAAGCATTAAAACTGATCATAACTTAACTCAAGGTTATTTCAATTCAATTCAGTAGGCTTTATTGGCATGAAAGTTTAGAACAATATGTCCTTACTGTTATATTCTCCCAGTTTGAACGGACAGCAGCACGCATGGAGGCTGAAGAGCAGCTCAGCAACAGAGAGAGCTCTTCAGTACCGACCTGGGCAGAGGATACACGGCTTCACAGTTAAAGAGGTAACGTTAGCTTTAATTTTCATTCATTTCTATGCAGCATCTTTGTCAGTTGTCATTGTCACACTAGCAAACCTAGCACTCAACTACTAGGAAAATCTTACAAAACAGTAATTAAAAACTCATTATTTACTAAATGTCTTCAGTTTATCAGCTGTATTGTTTAATCTGTGTCCAACTGTAATAAATATCAACTGTTGGGAAACACTGTGAGAACTGAACACATCACTGTCACTTTTTACTGGCATGAAAATGAGTGTTAACTGTCTTAATGTTGTTAGATTTCTTGTATTAATCCCTTTATTTCTGCCACAGCATTAACTGCAGACAGTCAAAAAGTAGCATGATTTCTGGCTTATCAAGTGAAACGACAACAATAATGAACTGTAAATACATTTATAAAACAATACTATAGCTTTTTCTTCTCTAATTCACCCATCTCCTGGTGAAATGATATGTTAAAAGGATCTAAGATGTTAGTGTTGTTTTCTGTTTATGGTTGAAACTCCCATTGTGATTACATTGTCCTCCCTATGAATAGTTCTGGTTTTAGAAATGATACTGGGACTGGACCTTGACCCCAAATGAAAATGTCCCCTTCTCTTACTGCTAGCCAAAAAAAAAGATCATTCCAGCTGGTATTTCTGTATCATTTTCATCCCCAGGTCGCAGCGGTCCCTGACCTGTTTCTCACGGCGGTAAAGCTGACCCACGATAAAACTGGAGCTCAGTACCTGCATGCTGCGAGAGATGACTCCAATAACCTCTTCAGGTCGGTCCAAGATGTGTTACGCATCTGTGTGTGTGGGGAAATAGATTTGAACTGAGCTGAATTTGAGACGTTTTACCGCCCCAGACACCTGAAACGTGTCTGATGCCCTTGTCGTTACTCTTGGTGTGATTTTCACGGCCGCTGCTGTATGATTTTTGAATTTTGTATGTGTGTATGTACTCTGCTGCTTCTTAAATTGCCTAATTGAAGACATTACCTCTTTTAATTTAGTTTTTTCTGACCAAGGGGGGGGTTCATGTGTTTTCAAACTCTGAGACAATCAAGTGGCTGCCTCTGGCTCCGCAAGGTCTCATTATCCAACATTTTCTGACAAGAAGTTCTCCAGACCTCTGTTAGTTTGAGACGGAGTGTGTGTCTACGTGAGGTTAGCGGTGAACTAATGTTGATGTTTCCCGTGCTCGTTGCACCGTTGCAGCGTCCAGTTCAGGACGACGCCCATGGACAGTACGGGGGTCCCACACATCCTGGAGCACACGGTGCTGTGCGGGTCGGAGAAGTATCCCTGTCGCGACCCCTTCTTCAAGATGCTCAACCGCTCCCTGACCACCTTCATGAACGCCTTCACAGGTACGGAGCAAATACCGACCGACAGTGTGTGTCTGTGTGAATGTGGATTTAATGAGTCAGGCGGCGGCCACACTGATCCATCAGAAACCGGACAGAATTATAGGCGGATAGATTTCTGTCCGCTGTGTTGGAGCGTCAACATGGTGGCGAGGCAGAAGAACAGGAAGGCTTTGCTAATAACGGAGCTACTTCATAGAAAAAAGAAGAAACAGACTATACAGTATAAATTAAATAAGAAACTGACCTGGAAGTGTTATATGCGGCTTTCTCTACTTTATCCTTGTTTTGGTTGTACGGTTGTCTCTGCGTTCGCCGCTATTTTTCCCAAAACAAACGTAGGAAAGCCTCTACTTGGCTGAACGGACAGTGAAGAGTCCGTCCATCCAGAAAAAGTTAAACTGAGTTGAACTTTCTGTCAGTCAAAACGGATGGAAATCTGACTGAAGGAGCGTCATCAGCCCTGTCCGTACAACAGACAGCTCTCAGTGAAAATGAAATGAAATGAACGGAGACGCACAGACACAACGGATCAGTGCGGCTGCCGCCTATGGTGTGTGTGTGTGTGTGTGTGTGTGTGTGTGTGAGTGTGAGAGAGTGTCAACTAAGATCAGTGCTGGAAACCAACCTGTTCATCCACTGGTCACAGTGACTATTTATAATTACTAATTATTTTACCAGCCAGCTAGATTTTTAGAACAGAATAGGTTTTCCAAATGATGAAGTAGCTGATTTTTGGCTGGTATCTGATGTTGCTTCATTTTAAGGTTTTTTTTTTTCCCATCAACAGCCAGTGACTACACCATGTATCCGTTCTCCACCCAAAATGCAAAGGACTTCCAGAATCTTCTGTCAGTTTACCTGGACGCAGTTTTCTTCCCTTGTTTACGAGAGCAAGACTTCTGGTGAGAGTTTCTACTATTAAGCTAACAGCATCTCTACTGATTTAGCCTCTTAACTGCACAAGTTTAGCATTTCTTTTTAACATTCACAGAGCAGCAGATGGGTCGGGGTTTACTGCATGTAGATTGATAAGTTGTCAATCACAGAAAATTAGCCAAAGTTGACAAATACTTTCCTGTGATAGTCTAAACATTCTGGCGCTCACTGTATTGTCCAGTGTGTTAAACCCCACCCACTTGGCACCTACAGGAGGCTAAAAATGATCATGGAGAGGATTTGTGAACACTATTTGATATTTGTGTCTAAATATTCCAGGCAGGAGGGCTGGAGGCTGGAAAATGAAAACCCGACAGATCCCAACTCTCCTCTGGTGTTCAAAGGAGTGGTGTTCAACGAGATGAAGGGCGCTTTTGTAAGTCAAATTTATCCCAAATGCCTTCATATGCCTTTCAACTATCAGTCGTATATAATGCATGTGGAACATAATGATATCAGCGTGTACAGTATATTCATATGTTTATATATGTTATAACACTTCATTCATCTTTCTTAGACACACACAGACCATTCATGTGTTTACAACTAACTCAGACTCAGACTGGAGAAACCTCCAGTCTGTTTATGCCGACAGTTGACATTAAAAATAATTTCTTAAAGCTGCACTAGGCAACTTCACACTTTGGACTACAGAACACTGTTTCTGCCCCAAGAGCAGCAAAACTCTGTATACAGTCAAAAGTTTGGACACACCACATTTTTCTGTATTTTTACTGTTTTCCACATTTTAGAATAACAGTAAAGACGTCAAAACTATGAAATAACACAAATGGAATTATGCAGTGACCAAAAAAGTGTTAAACAAATCAAAACTATCTTATATTTTAGATTCTTTAAAGTAGCCGCCCTTTGCCTTAAGGAAAGGCAAAAGGCTTTGGAAAGAAATTCATACATAGGATCAACTTCACTATTTATATTTGTCTAAGAAACAAATTTCAAGCATTTAAGCAGAAGCCTTTAGATCAAAATGGCTTTAAGAGAATGAAAAACAATGTATATAATGTATATAATAGACTGATATGAGCGTGTGTGTGTGTGTGTGTGTGTGTGTGTGTGTGTGTGTGTTTCCAGTCGGACAACGAGCGTTTGTACGCGCAGCACCTTCAGAACAAGATGTATCCAGACCACACCTACTCTGTGGTGTCCGGAGGAGAGCCGCTGGCCATCCCCGACCTTTCCTGGGAGCAACTCAAACTCTTCCACGCCACACACTACCACCCCAGCAACGCTAGGTAGAACAACACACACACACACACACACAAACAATGTCTAGCAAAGTATAGCAAAAAAACGCCACTTTGTTTTGATACACATTACTTATTTTCTGTAGTTGTAGACACCGCTTTAATCTCGGATATTGTGGTATTTGTTGTTGTGAAGTATAAACCTCAGCTACAGAGTGATATGGCCTAGTTGAGCATCACACTGTACAGTCACTATCAGCATACATCATATTGAAACCTGACAAAAATCTTCAAATCCAGCCAAAAAATTACGGAAGTTATGGAATTGTGCGATGGAAAATGAGCAGGAACTCTGTGTAAGGGACTGTGAACACAAAAAAATATCTCACATTAGAAATGAATGGCGGGGTTTATGTCCAAAACATTGAAACCCATTGAAAACACACACACACACACACACACACACACACACACAGACACACACAAACACACACATAGACTTAGAGACATAGATATAATATAAGCTCCTGTACTTCAAAGCTCCTGGATTCAAATCTGACTCCTGACCTTCGTAACGTGTCATTACCTCCCATCATTCCCGTCTCCCTCCACTGTATACTATTAATAGAGCAAAAAATAATTCTTCAAAGAAAAAAAACTCACATATGTCACTGTTGTTGGACAAAAACCACTGTGAAAAGTTTTTCAGGGATGAAGAAAAGATATTCTCTAGATTTACTCATTCATCTCAATGTATTTTTGAAATTGTACAACTGGTGTTTAACCCATTTCAAGGGTCAGGGAACACTCGATACATAAAAGATGTACCGGTGTATATATACATAATGTATGATGTTTGTATACATAAAAGATACATGTTAACCTTAAATTCAAGTACGAATAAGGAAGGAATAACTGCAGTAATATGTTTTTTCTGCATTGGCACCAATATCCTTCTACATCACACACACACACACCTGACCTGTGTTCTGCCCTGTTCAGGTTCTTCACCTATGGAGATTTGCCGTTGGAGCAGCACCTGAAGCAGATCGAAGAGGAAGCTCTGTCCAGGTTCGACCGCACCGACCCAAACACCCAGGTCCCCTCCCAGCCACACTGGAGCAGCCCAGTAAGTCCACAGTACAGAGTCTTTAATGTAGCGTGAGACTGATATGATGTATATGAGACTTCTACTGTGCTTCTACTGATGGGGCGTCATTACCTGATGCATCTTCTAGTATCTCAAATAATATAGAGGATCCAGTTTGTAAAAATGTTACATTTTGTCATCCAAGGACTTAAGTTCTGAAACGATTAGTCAATTAATTGATTGGTTGATGGATAGAAAATTAATCAATTATAATTTTGATAATGGATAAATTGTTTCAGTCATTTATCAAGTAAAAACACCAAACATTTTCTGGTTACAGTTTCACAAATGATGATTGATTGATGATGATGATGAAGTATTAAATTTCATTATTTCAGTTTAATTTCATTATAAAATTAATACTTAGGTTTTTTTGGCTGCTGGTCAGACATACACATAGTACATTTCTCAAATGGTGCGTATCTCATTTTAGAACTAAACTCTTCGTATGTATATCATCTTTTTTCTGATCTCGGTTCAGCCACATGAGGGTTTTTTTTTCTTCATATTTTACTATTAGCATGCATGGTTAAATTTTAATTAGAAAAAGAAAATGTATTGAACAAGTCAGTATGATCTCCCTGTAAGCCTTTTGTGTGTTTAATTGGTTTCCTCAGAGAGAAGACCATGTGACCTGCAGCCCTGATGCTCTGGCTCCAGATCCAGCCAAGCAGAACACACTGTGTATGAGCTACCTGCTGGGAGAGTAAGATCCACATCACCACCATCCACCTATCACCGTTTTCACCTTTTTTTTCCCCATGACATCTTGTGTAATTATCTTCAAAATCCATTTGTCAGGTCACATCAGCAGGATTGCATATATTAGATACTGAAACTATAGATTCTGCATCGCCTGTTGGTGCTAATCTTCTTGTTTAAAATGTATTTAGCCTGGTTAGTAGTGTTGAGACTCACTTTTTCAAGGGAAACCTGCACCAAGATAACTGCAACACATTTACTTACAGATGAAACAGCAAAAAAACAAACTTTCTACCAAGAAAAAGTGTCTAAGAAAGAGAAAGAGAGAAGAAACAGCACTAAAACAGTCAACTTCAGATACAGTCGATGCATCCTCATGAGTTACAATCTTCTCTTTGCACTAATATATACAGTTAAGGATAACAAGCGAGCGTTTTACCCTGGTTCATTATTCAGTAATGTCTTCATGGTGTCTTCTGTTTCCTCTGTGCAGCATCACGGATACGTTTGAAGGCTTCACCCTCAGCCTGCTGTCCTCTCTGATGATCTCAGGACCAAACTCTCCCTTCTACAAGGCTCTCATCGAGCCCAAGATAGGAACTGACTTCTCCTCTGTCGTTGGGTGTGTGTGTGCATGATAATAACAGCAGACATGCATCATATAGTAGTCGCAGATAATACCAAAGATGCTCTATACACACAAGATGACGCATTACATGATACACTTCCTGTTTCCTAAGTGGGCGTGGTCGCCTCTCCCCCCCCCATCCCCCCACCTCGTTTGGAAGCGTTGGGAACGTCGTGTGGCGTACGCGAACGTTAGTTGACGTTAACTTAAAATTTAAACACTAGTAGACTAGTAACGTTTGGTTTTGAACAAGATAACGTGTGTGGGGAAATAAACAACGTCAATCGAAATATGTATAGAAAAAAAGGAAGCACACATTCAATATAGTTTTGGTATTTTATTGCATGAAATGTTTCCAAACCGTCTCTGACTGCAGTGAAACCAGACCGACGGGATATATGATGATGTTGCCAGATCTCGCCAGAGTGTGTTGCTGAGACAGAGACGGGTCTCGAACAAAGTTAATTTTCTCCTGATTTGTCTGTCTGAAAAATGCCATTTTAGTGTCAGAATGTTCGGAAGATATGTGGCTTGTGAAAAAATGGGTCCAATATTTACTTCGGTGACTATGGGGCAAAAGAATCGGTCATAATCTGTGCTCACGTTCACTTCTCCCATTGGAGTGAACAGACTCAGGACCTGCCGCTGTCTCCTGAAGGGGCGGGGCAGTGGCGAAACCCACGTGACACAGATACAGGAAATGACTCGCAGTTGCGCCGTCTCGTTTCTAAACCGTCTCTAATAATATTTAGCTTTTGATTTAACCAGCTTGGAGTAGGTTAAGGTTTGATTTGATTTAACCTGCACGGAGTATAAAATGGGTGGATCTTAACTGTATCAAGACACTTCCAAGATAGTGCCAAGTCAGTGATCAATCACAGAAAAGCTTTCTAAATCGACTCTCAAATACTTCCCTGTGATTGCCTAAACTGTCCGGCATTCTTAGTATTGACATATTGTGACAAAGACCCACCCCTCTCGCTCACAAGTAGGCTAAAACAAACCATACAAAGTCAAAAACTGTTTGGGTAGGAGCACTTCCTGGAATAAAAATTACGTTTGTTTGAGGCGCTCTTTGGATAGGGATACATGTAGACACAAAAATACAAAAAAAACTCCCAAGGCACTCTCTTTAATTGTCATGGCATGGTCATATTAGATTTTAAAAACAAACTTTGACACGTTTCGGCATCAAGCCTTCGTCAAGAAGTCAAACAGATCTCATGGAACACCTGGCCCTTTTCTAGTGGAATTCCACCAATAGGAATCTTCCACTTGGACATGGTGTTGTGGCCTAGAGAGGGTTAAGTTTCCTTTGTCTGTCACCTTTTCGTATGGAAGATGGGATGTGGTCAGTGCCAAAGGCTTGTAATGTGGATGGGTTACTGTTATGGAAGTCCAGATAGTGTCTAGCCATAGGGTAGTTTACATTCCCTGTGCGAATGGCATATTTGTGTTCTGCTAGCCTGTCCTGTAGCCGTCTTTTTGTTCTTCCAATGTAAAAAACTTTGCAGCTGGGACATTCTAGCCTGTAAATAACAAAAGAGGTTTTACAGTTAATGAAATGATTAATGGTGAACTCCTTCTGAGATGTAAAATCCATAAAAAATCCATTAAAAAAACATACAAAGTATTTGATATATTATTTTACCCAATTATGACATTCATGTCATTGTTAAGAATGTGTTTAAATCTCCTGATCTCCAGATACGACGGCAGCACCAAAGAGGCGTCGTTCAGCATAGGACTGCAGGGAATGGCCGAGGACGACATCGAGAGGGTCAAACAAATCATCAACCAAACCATCGAGGACATTATCATGTAAGCACTATACTCAATAAATACTCTGTTTGACCAAAGTCTTTTATGCCTTTATCTAGCCCAAACATGGTTGTGGATTTAGACTTTAGACATTAGACTTTTTTTATCCCAGCGAAAACACAAACACATTTACACTGTCCCTCAAATGTTAATGAAAAATAAAGAACTACTAGATAAATGAGCCGACAGAAAAGGGTTTCCACGTTCGTTGCATTGTAAAAACAATGCATTTTTTTTTCTACTGCACTTTTCATTCACAGTGAATCTCAAAGCGCTACACGGTTCAAAGCACAACAAAATAAAAACAACAAGAGAAAATATTCACTTAACAAAAGTGAACAAGAAAAAGCCTTCCTTCCTGACAACAACTTCAATCCTTTCTCCTTATTGGCCGACACAGGAACGGGTTTGAGGAGGAGAGGATCGAGGCTCTTCTCCATAAGATTGAGATCCAGATGAAACACCAGTCCACCAGCTTCGGCCTCTCTCTGGCCTCGGTGAGCGCAACGCTGTTTATCTTGCAACCTTCAGTTTGTTTCCACAACCTCAAGGACGCTCTTAGCTGCCTCTCTTGCACATATTTACAGAGCTAAACCTTCATTGTAAAACACAGAGGAAGCAGGCGTTTTTTAATAAACTCTTCCTGGGCAAATCAAGAATGTAAACATGTCCATAGTAATTGTCCAGAGAGAGACTCCTGTATACAAAGCAGCTGTTTGGTTGCTTCCTGGTGAATGTTATTATAAGTCCAGAAAGCTTCTTCTCTGTCCAAAATCCGTTCCCACCCACGATGTGCAATGTTAAATAGTTGGGATAGTAAACCACGGTAGTTGGCTATTATAAAACTTAAGGCCTCTGGTTTGAAAGCCGTTACATTCAGAATCAGAATCAGAATCAGGTTTATTGCCAAGTAAGTTTTCACAATACAAGGAATTTGCCTTGGTATGTAGGTGCATACAATAAACATGGAGAAAAATAAGTAGAAGTAAAAAACACAACAAGTACTGCAAGTCAAAAAGTCAAGAACATAAATATGAAAAACAAAAATAGAGATATTTACAATACAGAATATGAAAAAATATAATAAAATATGTGCAATATATCTGCTTTTAAAGTGAAATGAAAAAGCTGTACAGTTTGTGCAGGAATGTGCAAAATATCGACCAGAGAATGTGCAACAGTATGAAGTATAGAGAATATGTTCACTGTACAGAGATCAAAAGATGTCCAAAAAGATGTGCGTTAATGTAACGCATAAATGTAACGCATTGAGTCAGATGTGGAGACTGTACGTTACTGTAGCGTGTAGTGTCTATGGAGGGAGGGGATAAGGGTCCGTGTCAGTGGGGGTCCCGGGCCTTGTTGATGAGGCTAGCTGCAGACGGGAAGAAACTGTTCTTGTGGCGTGAGGTTTTGGTCCTGATGGACCGCAGCCTCCTGCCGGAGGGGAGTTTTTCAAAAAGTTTGTGTCCAGGGTGGGAGGGGTCGTCCACAATCTTTCCTGCTCGCCTCCGGGTCCTGGAGGCGTACAGATCCTTTCAGGCATAGACCTGGACAACTTGTTATTGTGCTATGAAGTACAAACAAAACACTCACTCTATGAAAAGGAGAAAGCAGTAATAAAGCAAGATCATTTTTTGAATGCCTTAATTCTTTTACATTGTTTTCATTGTTTGATAAATCATTTGTATCAGCGCTTCAGTTTTTATCCTTTGGTTTCCTGACTCTTTTCACCCTGCTGTTTCCTTGGTGACAGCTAATGGGGATCCTAATAAACTATACTAACATTATGTGTGTGTGTGTGTGTGTGTGTGTGTGTGTGTGTGTGTGTGTCTAGTACATAGCATCATGTTGGAACCATGACGGCGACCCGGTGGAGCTGCTGCAGATCAGCGACAGCGTGGCAAAGTTCAGACAGACGCTGAAGGAAAACCCTCGCTTCCTCCAGGACAAAGTCCAGCACTACTTTAAGGTGAGTGAGATGAGTCCTGCATCATTTTTATAAAGACAAATGTTCTTTCATACCTTCAAGATACTTTGTGTATACGTATTTGTGTGTGTGTGTGTGTGTGTGGTATAGTAGGGCTGAACGACATGGTTGAAATCAATGTTGCGATAATCAGAAGGATTTTTTTCTGTATTGATATATGTCATGATTTTGGCTCACGTATGAGAAATCACATGTTGTTCATCGCATTTAACTGCATGGTAATGTTAAGTACGATGTCGAATAAAATCAGAAATTACAAAGTTTGAAATTTTGATCAGATAGAAAGTCTAACCAAATAATCCTTCTGGTATAATAATTGTTGTCAGTTCTGAACCAGAACATGCACCTTTATACCCAGAACATCCCTGTGGTTTCTCTGCCACACACTTTTACAATCTTTCCCAATTTATGGAGCCACTCTAGACTTGATACCTGACAACACAGGCTTGTAGCGTGTAGTTCTCTGGATTCTGACTTTGAAAGAGAGTTCTTCGTGTTCACAAATGAACTGGATGGTGTTAGACCTGTAGACGATTAAAATAACAAATAGGCTTTCTTCTATTTGCGTGGTGTTCCCCTTCAAAGGCAGTGGCACGTTTAAAAAGGAAGCAAAATTGTGCAAATGTACGGTAGATCTTTTGTGAACCAAATTTACTGATTAAGTTTTTTCATTTGAAAAAATTGTCCGTCAGAGGATTAATCTATTCTCATTGAAAATGTTTCATACCTTATTTTGTCAGTTTTTAAATAGAATTTGCTTGTTATTATCGGTTTAGACAGCAGAATTGTGTATGATGATATGACACTGTGGTGCAGGAGAACACCCACAGACTGACTCTGTCCATGAGTCCAGACGAGGCGTACCTGGAGAAACAGGCCAGGGCCGAGGAGGAGAAACTCCAGCAGAAGATCCAGACTCTCTCCGACAGCCACAAGAAGGAGATCTATGACAAAGGTAATAATAATAATAATAATAATAAGACAGTAACGGTAATAACTTCAAAATGCTGTCTTGTCATTTGAAATCAGTTGCACTTCAGGATGAACTGCAAACTTTATCCATTATGAAAGTGAGTATGTTTTAAGTATTTGTATTTCTGGTATGAGTATGAGTGTTCATCGCATTGAACTGCATGCTAATGTTAAGTATGATGTCAAATAAAATCAGAAATTACAAAGCTTGAAATTTTGATCAGATAGAAAGTCTAACCAAATAATCTTTCTGGTATAATAATTGTTGTCAGTTCTGAACCAGAACATGTAGGAGTAGGAGTATGTTTTAAGTATTTGTATTTCTGGTATTTCTATAAAAAAATGTGTATTGGTAAAATGTATAAAATGATGTTTGGCAAGTTGATGTTTTTTAGTTTGATGTGTGGTGTATTTGTTTTCCTGTGCAGGTCTGGAGCTGCTGGCTGCTCAGAGTCAGACGCAGGACGTCTCCTGCCTGCCGGCCCTCAAAGTGTCCGACATCGAGCCCACCATAAACATCACTCCTGTAGAGATGGGAGCTGCAGGTACGGTACAGCCCGACCGCATACTGAGCCCTCTATACCGGCCTGGGGGTCGGGGGTACAGCCTGGGGGTCGTGAGATAATATGGGGGGGTTGCAAGATGATTTATGGGATAGGAATATAGCATATTTCTACTATATACATTTATTATCATATGTGTTTTTCTGATTTTTCTCTCATTTTTTTTTTTTTTTTTTTTTTTTCTTCTTATGAAACACTGATCAGCCTCTAGGCCTCCTCTGATAATGAATCAAGTGAAACAAAAAAAAAAAAAATTCTTTGGTTGAACTGTTCACCACCACATGCAGCCTGTGATGGGGATCGCGTAATTTTAAGGGGTCACGAGCCAAGAAGGTTGAGAACCACTGCTCTACTCTGTACTGAAACATCTGAGCTCCTGTTGTCCCTGTACAGGACAGTGTCAGTATCTAATGTGTTGGTGTGGAAATTATCAGTACCGTCATGACATTTAGTTTTTATTGTACAAAATAAAGTGATTCTGCTTCTGTCTCAAGAGATTGTAGATCACCCTTTGAAAAAAGAGACGATTGGAGAATTGTGTTTTTTTTTTTTCTCTCTCCATTTACTGCCATTGTGTGGAGGAACAAGTCTGAAAATCACACTTCTAGAACATAAACAAACGCGAACTAAGCTGATTCTGACAATATATAAAAAAACAAGTCATGCTGCTGAGTTGTGGTTAAGTAAATAGTATATTTATTTCAGTGTTACACTCGTTCGAACTGAAGGGTTTAATAAACATAAAGAAAGCAATTCACTTAACCACAATCACTTTAATTGCCCGCCAAAGAGTAGATACTGTATACTGTATTGTCATTTATATCGCAATTGCAATATTCAGCAAAATCATCGCTATATGATTATTTGTCAGTATCGCCTTAGTCAAAAGAGTGTCTGATTAAACTTTGTCTTCCCTTCCACAGCAGGCGTGCCGGTGCAGTACTGCGAGCAGCCCACCAACGGCATGGTGTACTTCAGAGCCATGTGCAGCCTGAACACGCTGCCGGA
This sequence comes from Centroberyx gerrardi, assembly GCF_048128805.1. NCBI lineage: Eukaryota > Metazoa > Chordata > Actinopteri > Beryciformes > Berycidae > Centroberyx > Centroberyx gerrardi. The sequence goes on from NC_136009.1 coordinate 26,595,469, forward strand.
GGACCTCCGGCTCTACGTCCCGCTCTTCTGCACCGCCATCACCAAGTGAGGAAGAGGGGATGTGACTGTGATGTGACTGTCTGTGTGTAGCTGGGTGGCCGTCTGTGTCAGACATCTGTTGTTTTCTGTCAGGATTTCACGTTTGGTTTTTTTTTGTTGGTTTTTTTGCTGTTTCCTTGCTATTTTTTCCTGCTATGTTTTGTGTTCCTGATTGTGTGTGCATGCATAAAATTACTGATTTCCCTTAAAATCTATACCAATCAAAAAGGACAAGGAGGGTTCCTATGGGATGTGAAAATCCTTGAAAGTTTGTGAATTTGAGAAAAATTAGAAAAATGTTTTATTAGGATCCCCATTAGCTGGCAAATTCTTCCTGGGGTCCTCACAAAAAGCAATACAATATAAATAATCAATAATATTAATAAAAAAATGTGGCCTAGAAAGTTTTTAGAAAATAAATGGATGCCCTTGAAAGTACTTGATATTTTTTTTATTAAAATCATAGGATGAACACCTCCTGAGGAAACCCTATGATGGATATTTTTGGGTTGATACAGCAGCAGTTTAAAAATGAATGATTTTACCATGAGTTCTTGACTTAAGAGCATAAAGCCAATTTTGAGTCTTTCAACTTCACCGAACAAGAACTTGAAAATCATCGAAAAGCTGCAACTGAACATCAGGAAGAAGTCTTTCATATTTTGTACATTCAGTGTTCGTACGCAGTGTGAGACAATGACATGATGACAGTATATACTAGGTAATCCAGTGCTTGTGTGTATAGACACTGTATGTGTTCCCCTTGCAAATTGCAAAGTGTGTATGATAAAATGTGTGTGTTTCTTTACCCAGGATGGGTTGTGGAGGTCTGGACTACAGGCAGCAGGCCCAGCAGATGGAGCTGAGGACGGGCGGCATGTCCGTCTCCACCCAGGTCATCCCTGACTCCACCCAGCTGGACATGTACGAACAGGTCAGCACCGGTCTTCATCTGTGTCTGAAACCCTAAAGTCTAAAATCAATATCCTTGTTTCTTGAGTTTAGAAAGGTGACACCCATACTGTGTACTTACAGAAATAGAAAGGAAGTCAAAATGTAAATCTGCCGTTCCCTCTGTGTTCTGTGCTGCAGGGCGTCCTCCTGTTCTCCTCCTGCCTGGAGAGGAACCTTCCACAGATGTTCCAGCTGTGGAGCGACATGTTCAACAGGTACTTTCACACCGCTAGAGAAACCAGCCGGTGGGAGTCTGTTCCCTTTATATGAACAGAATAACACCGGATTATGTTGTGTCCTCATTTGTTCCTGGAAAGTTGGTTGCGGCTAGGGCTGAACGATTTTGAAAAAATATCAAATTGTGATTATTTTGACTGATATTGCATATATTGATATTGTAATATGATTTGCGATATTAGAGGGAATTATAATTTTTACATCATTATTCTCATTTTCATTGAAAAACCTATTAAAATGATTATGGTGTGATTTTTGCGGGGATCTGTACCAAACAAAGATGTTTTCTTAAGTCTGTAGAATATGATGTGTAGGCCAGGACATCTCTGCAGCACGACAATATTTAATTTAAAATGCTATTTTGACACACATTTCGCCTTTAACAAATATTGCGCCTCCTGCGATTTGAAAATTGCAGTAGGCCATATTGCGATTTCAATAAAATTTCGATTAATTGTTCAGCCCTAGTTGCGGCTGATCTTTTGGGCAACGTTGCCAATCAGCAGCCAAGTGCCATCACTGCTATACAGCATGACTTACTGCTGCAACACCACTGGCAATTGAATTGCTCAAATTGAATGCAGAGCAAAAGGGGCGATAAACTAAGCAAAGTTTTACATCTGTCCTCCAGCCCCCACTTTGACGACGAGGAGCGCCTGAGGGTGCTGGTGATGATGTCAGCACAGGAATTGGCCAATGGGATCTCCTACTCTGGTCACATGTACGCAATGACCCGGGCGGGCCGGAACCTGAGTCCAGCAGGAGAGCTGGCGGAGAGTTTGGGAGGGATGGAGCAGGTACTGGATACGAGTTCTGTTCATGATAGCATGGCCTAGGCTCAGATGGTAGATATTTTAGAAGTTGTTCTTCTCAAAAAATAACCACAGTGAAAACATACATTTTATTATTGGATGTTAACAATAATTTCATAGTTTCATAGTACCTGGAAATAGGGGCATTTCCTTCCTTGGTCAGTACCGTAGGACTTGTTCACAATTCTTTGTCCCACTGGGTTATGACATTCTTTCCTGTGGGAGAGCATTTACTTTCTTCATGCAGCTTTTCTATTTGTGTATAATTTCATTTTTGCTTCTCAAATCTTTCTCTTTCTCTCTCGTGCTGTTTCTCAAATGTAGTAGTAGTAGTTTTTGCAACAGCCTTCATGCGTTTTTTGCCTGTTTGAATATCAGGTGAAGTTTATGAAGAGGATAGCTGAGATGTCGGACCTCAGCCAAGTCCTCCGAACTCTGCCCCGGATCAAAAAACACCTCTTCAACCCCAACAACATGAGGTGGGAGCACATTACGACTCCTGATATGATCTTATATGATATGACTGAATGCATGTGTGTTTTTAGCGCACTCTTGGGTCTCTCTATGGGCCAGACAGATTACTTTTGGAGTCAGTATAGATCTGTTTTGTTGTTTTTTTCTGTTCTGTTCTTAGTACAACTGAACAAAATAGGCCTACTTCTATTGAAAATGCTATATAAAAACGATATCATAATGTTTGTATAGATATGTAACGCATGCTTTATATCATGTCATTTCAAATTCATGTTTTTGTCCTTAAAGGTGTGCAGTCAACGCAACTCCACAGAAAATGTCTGATGCAGCCGGACAGTTGGACAATTTCATGAAGGACGTCGCGGGAAACAGGAGGGAACGCAAATCTGTCAGACCGAATATTATTGAGGTAAGGCTTTCAGCAGATATACAGGACCCATCAGTCAGTATTTTTTGTTTCTCATTCAGTGACTTCACTTTTTTTTTTTTAAAGAGGCCGTTGGACCCCCTGGCTGGATCTGGTCCCAGTAGGAAGCTCATCTCTGTAAGTTCAGTGTAACTTCCAGTCCAGAAACATCATTTCGATTTCATAGTCTACTGCCGATTGTCGTCTCCATAGTTTCTCCACCTGGTGGATCTGGAGGGAAATCTGCTGGATCGCTTTACGGCACAAAACAGGAAGAGGTTCTGTTCTTCCAGAGCAAAACGGAGCTAAAGCTGAAAGAGTTTCTGGCAGCAGATGGTGGAAGGAGGGAAAGGAAGATGGAGAAATCACTTCCAACATGTTGATCCTCTTCGGGGGGGGGGGGCAGGAAGCAGCGGGCCTGATGGGAAATGTAGTCTTAATGTGGAGAAACACTAGAACTAACAATACTACTGGTGTGAGATAGAGGCGACCAATTATCTTCACCATGGTTTCATTTGTTTACAGTAATTATACCATTCAACCTTTAATTGCAGTATGTCGGTACATTGTGAATCTCTGTCTCTGCACCATTTTCTCCAAGACAAATTCCTGTGTATTTATTATAATGGATTAAACTCATTCTTGTTCCTGCTCTTGTCTCAATAACAACTTGCCACAAACTTCAATTTTCCCCTCAGGAGCCAAATTTCCAGCCGTGTCAGATGAAGACGTTCTTCCCGCTGCCCTTCCCCGTCAACTTTGTCAGCGAGTGTATCCGCACCGTCCCGTTCAGCCACGACGACTACGCCAGGTGACTGAAGTGTTACTGACTTGATTTATTTGCCTTTGTATCACTTATTTTCCAGGATTTAATTCTCACAGGAGCCTCTTCAGAATAAGCTTTCACCAGCCATATATATGACTTTCCTTTGTTACATTTCAATATGACTTTTCAGTAGAATTTAATAGGTTATATTAATTATGTATGTTGTTAAACATGTTTACTATGACTTTACTGGATGGGTTTTGGTGATTTATGTATTTTTTATTTTGAATTACTTTTTGATCTGACTTTTCACTAACTTTTCATGGACTGTTTTAAATACGACTACTGGGTGCCCTTTTTTTCCCCTTGTATTATATTTGTCTGACTTTTAACTGAGTGTCTTTTCAATATATGACTATTTCAATCTGACTTTTTACAGTGTGGCTTTGTACTTTTTTGTCACTGGACGAATTTTCACTATTAATTTTCACAGAGTGAACTTTCAATATAAATACCCTTGCTGTTAAAATATTACCTTTTGCCAATTTCTTTTTCTCGTATTACTTCTCTACAGTATATGACTTTTCATTGGATGACTTTTACTTTTCACTGTTCCTGACCTTCTGTTCTCTCTCTGTCAGTCTGTGCGTCCTGGCCAGGATGATGACGGCCAAGTTTCTCCACGGAGAGATCAGAGAGAAGGGCGGAGCCTACGGGGGCGGGGCCAAGATGGGAGGAGGCGGTGTCTTCACCTTCTACTCCTATAGGTGGGCAACAGCGCACCAATATGGTCACACTTGTCAGGATTGTGATGAACAGATTTCTAACCTATTGCAAGAAGGGTGGAAAATAATATACCAGTTACTGGCTAAATGGTAATTTTGTTAGTCTACTTTATCAGCCACTTTGGCAGGTAAACAGCAATCATTTCCAGGTCTTATCCCATTAGAAAAAATCTATTTGTAACCTAACTTGGAAAATAGTGAAAGTAACTTCTAGGGATTACCAGCCTCTGTGGCCGGTGAATAAAAAAGTTAGTTTCCTGACTTGATTGTAAGTTGCTGTATACTATGGCTGCAAAAACCTTTAGTGTGTGCAAAATCAATGACATAACTCCTGATTGGTCAAGCAAATTCTCTGGCACCTGTGACAAGTCTTAGTGCTGAACATTGCAAAGGTTTTTGTACCCACTCAAGGTTTTATTAAATCTGGGCCTGAGTGTACAAAATATTGGGAATACTTTGAAATAGATGAGAATAAGAATATTTTAAACAACTAAAACTGTGTGTCAGCCTTCATGCTGATAGATACAACGCCTCGGTCTCAGTTGATCTCTCCTCTCTCCGTCAGGGACCCGAACTCGGTGCAGACCCTGTCGGCGTTTCGTAAAGGTGTGGACTGGGCCAAGTCGGGCCAGTTCACCCAGCAGGACATCGACGAAGCCAAGCTGTCCGTCTTCTCGGCCGTCGACTCTCCGGTGGCTCCTTCAGATAAAGGTGAGCTCTCCTCAGGATGAGACTCCCACCAGTCTGACGAAAACCACACCTGACCGGCTGTGGGTGTGTTGAAGTGAACTGACGCGTCCTGACACGGGCAGGGGGGATTTTATCCTAAAAACTATCAAGGTCAAACTATCTGTCAAGGTGTTTTTGTTTGACAATACTGCTTTGTACCAATAAGACATTCATTCATTCATGATTAAATGTGATGAAATTGATTTTGAGATAGCTTAATGTGCTAGTCTGTGAGATGTGTTTTTAGTTTAAATTTAGTCTCCATCTTTGTCACTCAGCCTCATCACTGTGGTGTTTCTGCACTGCACTTCCCACAGATCACCTGTCAATCAAACAGTGTGGGCGGAGCTTGGATTTTCTGTTGATCCAGTTTGAGTTTCTCTTTTCTTTGTCTGTTCAGCCATGGTGGCTATCGCTGCTCATGCTAACTACCCAGCTCTTCTTCTTCTGTTTATTCTGAACAAACCGGAAACATAAAACGCATCACTTCCTGTGCAGCAGAGGATTTTTCCCAGGAAAGAGCTACCAGACACCGGCTGCTTAGAACAGACAGCGGAGAAGCTTTATGAACTGGATATAGATCGGATCACCGTTGTGTTAGTTGGCGTTAGAGAGTCGCAAAATGGACATTATTATGAAAATGTCATGGATTAGTACTTTGATTATTGCAAGGCATGATGAAAATGAACGATCATGATTTTCAAATGTTTGAGTTCCTGTTCTAAAGTGTCTTGTCACCCTCTTCTTCACCATGTGTTTGTGTTGCAGGTATGGGTCGCTTCCTGAGTGGCATCACAGATGAGATGAAGCAGAGCCACAGAGAAAGTCTCTTCGCTGTCGACCACAAACACCTGCTGGATGTGGCTGGAAGGTAAAACCACGTCAGCCTGGAGCCTTTCAGTTACCTCTGGAGTAGAAAGTACTTGTATTGTTTACACTTTGTAACTCTGAGAAGTAAAGTACTATACAAATGTAATGACTGATGATAGTGCTGCTACTGCTGCTACTGCTATCGGTACTACTACAACTACTACTACTATTAATAATAGGGATAATGATGGCAACGATGGTACTAATAATGGTGATGATAATGACAATGATGCTGACAATAATTAGTAGTAGTAGTGGTCGTTGTAGTATTACGCCGTACTGGTGGTACTACTAGTAAGTTGTACTGTGACTTGAGAGATGATTCAAAATTAATATGTTTAAATTACTATGCATGTGGCTGGGGAGTGATGTTGTCCTGAAACCGTTAATGGACTTCTTAGTTTCAAATCTGAAACTACATATTGTATTTAGAGATGATACAAAAATTGCAAGGACACTGATAAATAGGCGTTGATGTTGTATGTGTTGTTGTCCTGCAGGTACCTGGGTGTCGGCCAGCGGACGTGTGGTGTCGCCATTCTGGGTCCAGAGAATGACACTATTAAGAAAGATCCTTCATGGATTGTAAAATAATTCTATAAATAGGTATTTTGTAATTGAATACGGCCTCATGTGTCATACTGTCATTAATTTCAAATTATGTGGTCCTAACCACACTGTCGATGCAGTACAGTGTTAATAGACTCAGTGTAGTGAAAATACAAATTCATTTTGTGTTTTGATGCTTTTTAAAGCGTATTTAAAATGGAGGAAACGAAGCTCATGCGCACAATACAAAGAAGGTTATAATCTTCTAGAGGAATGTGGCCTAATGTAATCTGAATATTCAGTATTCATGTTCATGAACATTTTTACATTTCATTTTAGATTCTGACATTGTTTGACATAGAACCGTACCTCAGATTAATATCTTTTGAAAGACTTTGTCCAAGTATGAAGATCTCTGCTTTCACAAATACTGAATTTTCACAGATTACATATTATGTATGTATTTATGAAAATGTGACCATTACATTATGTTGGAATACAAAAACTGAGTCGGCTCTTTGTTCAGTGAAGGAAGATGATGGGAGATGATCACTGGGTCACTAGACACTGAAAGCTCTGCATGCAGCTGCATACAGGTCTGCAGGAGTCGGTCCACTCATCAAATACATGTATAGAAACCACAAGCTGCAATCTAATGGCATCTAAAACTACAGAGGGAGAAATTTCCCTCTTAATTTTGCAATTGAAGGACTTCTTTTCAAATGCTACATGGATCAATTTAAAGAAAAAATCATCAGTATTTCAGAAAGAGTTATATCCTTGACAATGTTAGGTGTTTTAAAAGCAAATATCTTGAGAAATGCCTTAATTTTCACGTCATTTCAAATCATTTACTTGAGTAAAAGTAGCAATACCATAATGGAAAAATACTTAAATAAAAGTACAAGTTTTGCCCTCAAAATTTTACTTATACTTAAAAGTATATAAGTATTAGCAGTAAAATGTACTTTATCAAAAGTAGAAGTACTCATTCTGAAGAACGGTCCCTTTCAGAGTGTTAAATTATTGAAGCATTAACCTGTAATTAATATTTTAATGTTCTAGGCCTTAACTGCTCCATATACTGTTGGGGAGTTTACATATTTTAGGAGCTTAACGAATGTTTTGTGTGTAAAACCTTATTCTGCAAAGTAACTAGTAACTCCAGCTGTCAGATAAATGTAGTGGAGGATAAAGTACAAGATTTCCCTCTGAAATGTAGTGGAGGAAAAGTAGAAAGTCTCACAAAATGGAAATACTCAAATAAAGTATCAGTACTTCAAAATTATACGTAAGTACAGTACTTGAGTAAATGTACTTAGGATACTTTCCACCACTGCCTAACTGACAGCAGCAGTCCCATTTCTTCACCAGAACCTGATAAATAATCACCAACACATCATTTCATAACTGTCATCACAATAAATGCTTTATTACTCGGTGACAGGACACTCGTATCACACCGCCAGCACACTGAAACAATGTTAATGTTGCATACAGGGTTCACAGACATCCTCCATAACAACAACAACAACAGCACCTAGTCTGAAGAGTTTGGGGCGAATTAATTATCACTTTAAGATGCCAAACACAAAGCTCAGGGTGGATACGAATGGCAAAAGTGACAACACAACACACACACTCACACACACTTAGCAGGTGACAGGACACACACGGCCAGCTCGTCCTAACGCCTTGTACAAAACAAAACTTTAGGTCCTACTTTCTCGTAATGTTTCATTCCAAAAAGGCTTGAACATCATGAGCAAGATGGTAGACGCTTTCCCTTTGCATGATAGACTTTTTTATCAAGCTACACAATCCACGGACACTAAAGTATCCGTGTTTACGCCGAACAAGGCTTCAAATTAATTGCACCCTGGCACGTGTTTCCTCTTTAGAAGCAGCTTTTGGGCTTACATTAAATATGGGACTCAAAGTGCTGTAGAAAATAATAAAAATAACGAGAGCTAGACATAAAACGCAATGCTTCACGGTGTTGACGTAGCATAGATGCTAGGTTAGCCAGCTAGCTTAAAAAAAATGTAGATATAGCTCTTTATCTTCGGGGCTAAAACTTAACTTGAATACTTCTACATCAGTAGTGTTCAGGAGTGTTTCTATTAATTTCATAATTTGGTTGGAGAACTAGAAAATACAAAGTTATATCACAATATTTCACTGAGATAGCTGGCTAGCTTTTTGAGGCTACTTGAAGAGTTCTATTCCAAACCACTATCCATTTTGGAAATACTCAATATCATCAATCAATATCTCTAAAATATAGAGGACCCATTCTAAAAAATGTCATCATTTTGCCAAACAGGTTAGTTAAATTACCTATTATCCTTAAAAAACTACCATAATTTGTTTTAAATCAATCGTCGATCGAGCGATCGTTTTGTGAAGACGAGTTGTCGCAGTGTTTATTTTCATGTTGGAAAGAAACTCTCTGGTGTGTCGTGGCGTGGCGTGGCGTGGCGTGGCGCGGCTCGGTCGGTTCAGATGGCGTCGGCGGCTTTGGGTCGGACCCGGCTCACATGCTCCAGCCGGCCGGAGTCGGAGACGTCGTAGCTGGTCTTGTACTTGGCCAGGATCTTCATCAGCGGACGGAGCTTCAGCCACCACTGCTCCTTAGGGATCCTGTGGCTGGGGAGAGAGACACAAAAAAGAAGATTTATAGGTAAAAATCCACCTGTCTTATCGGCGTAAATCACAAAGTTGGGGCTGCAGCAGAGAGGAGCGTCTATCCCTGCAAATTCAGACAAGTGCTGCCAACTTTTTTTTCAAGGAAAGTAGCTATTGGTTGCTGAAAAAGTCGCTAGTCGCCAGATGACATCATACTCTAATTTGCATAATCAATATATAACCTATAGTCTCCAGTGTGGAAAGCACTGTGATCATCAGACCTCTCTGGACTGGACAAGCAAGTAGCGCAAATTGGCATCGGTCGTGCCAATTTATCGCCAAATGCTTTGGGATTCAACACATTAGCGCCGTTCCCCATTGTAAGAAAAAGTCGCCAGATTTGTCGCTAGTCGCTTTTGAGAAATAAATTCGTCAGGGGGGGTCTGAAAAGTCGCTGAAGTCGTCAAGTCGGCAACAAGATGCCGTAGATTCACCGTATTTGCCCAAATGAAATTCTGGTGGGGAATCTTCTCCGCCCGCAGGAGGTGACAAATCAAAACCCCCACCAGCCATTATAAAGAAAAACATTAGTTTACTGACGTCACGTTACATGATTTCTAGGTTTTGGGTCTTCAGTTACCTCCCTCTGCCATTCGGGGGCGCCAACGTGCAAAGTTGTCTAGCGCCGCTTTAATTTCCAGCCAACATTGAAGTTATTACTACGTTATGATACTTTATACTTTGTCAAGAATAAATGTAAGATTTTGTCAATAACCACTGATTAATGTGACTAGACTGACTATTTATAACCTCCTCCTCTTCTTGTCTCCTCTCCTCCTCTCCTTTCCTCTCCTCCTCCTCTCTCCTCTCCTCCTCTCCTCTCCTCTCCTTTCCTCTCCTATTCTCCTCCTCGTCTCCTCTCTCCTCTCCTTGTCTCCTGTCCTCTCTCCTCTCCTCTCTTCTCCTTGTCTCCTCTCCTCCTCTCCTCTCCTTTCGTCTCCTCATCTCCTCTCCTCCTCTCCTCTCCTTGTCTCCTCTCCTTTCGTCTCCTCTCCTCCTCTCCTCTCCTTGTCTCCTGTCCTCTCTCCTCTCCTCTCTTCTCCTTGTCTCCTCTCCTCCTCTCCTCTCCTTTCATCTCCTCATCTCCTCCTCTCCTCTCCCCTCTCCTCTCCTCTCCTTGTCTCCTCTCCTCCTTTCCTCTCCTTGTCTCCTCTCCTCCTCTCCTCTCGGGACACACAAACACACAATCCACTCTCCAATTATAGTAGTGGGATAATAATCAATATGGAGCTGTCTTTGCTTTGCTTAAGCAAGATTAAGACTAAAATAGGTTTGGCCCATTGTAGCTTGAAGTGTGTTTTGGAGCACTTGTATAGAAAACTTTACTGTTCTTTCTCTTTTATGTGACTATTTTATACATTCTTTTATCTTGCTCCTTCTTTTACATGACTTTGACTCTACAGTATTTTTTCTCCATGGGACTAACCTGGTTAAATTCAATTAAAAATCAGTTTGCCTCAATACATTTCAGCCACGACTTTCTTGGATTTAACCCTCAATGTAATGTAAGGGACGTTTATTTTTTTTTTAGTTATATTTCATTATACAGGATGAGAAACATCACTGAGGCCAAAATGTCCAAAGTCCTGTTTGTGTGAGAAACTGTGGTGTTTGTAGTTAGTAAAGATTATAGATCTAAACTATCACATAATAAGCACAAGAGAAGGTTAACAGGTTCTCTAGCAAAGTGCTAATGTCTTGCAGTTGCCTTGTTAAAGTATCCAGCAGTTTCAGGGTTGTGTGCCTGTGTTGAAAATAGCAATTTTCTACCAAACAGATTGATTATATGAATCCTTCCAATTGTTGCTGTGAAATTGTTTTTTAAGTCACAGTGGAAAAAACAGCCTGTCTGTCTCGGCTTTCTAATGAATATAAATTCAAGGAGCTCGGTTGGAAAATAGATTAAATCTATCATCCGAAAGCGTGTGCAGACTTTCATCTAAAACATTTTTTTTTTTTTTCTTACACAAAGTCGGTCTCGTCTCGGAGCTGCGACACCGGCTGGAACACCATGGCTCTGCGACGCATCCCCAGCAGGCAGGCCGTGTCCTCCGAGTTCGCAAACACTTTCCCTGCGTCGAACACACAAGGAAGTGTTTACAGACCACAGCCAAGGCACACACACACACACACACACTCTCATACACACAGTTCCTGCACAGCTTCAGATCCAAAATCCAAAACTGTTTCCACACCTGAATTTCTTGATTTGAAGCTTTTGGTTGCTGGTCAGTAGGATTTATGCCACTGATCATCTTGCTCCTACTAACTACATCATATCATGCTGTGGATTATTCTTCATAGAGCTGGGTCGATGTGGTTAAAATCAATATCACCATCACGATATCACTTACGCATGCAAAATCACGTTAAATAATCAAATTCATTTTCATCCCACTGAACCAAATAGTTAGGTTAGGTTTGATGTCAAACAAAACCGACATTTTCAAATAATATTCCTTAAAATGTTTCATACCTCATTTTTAAAATAAAATGTGCTTGTTATCATCAATTTAGACGGCAGGATTGTGCGTCACGATATCCCAAAATCACCATATCATCACAATGATTGTACTGAAAGACGATAAACGATAATATTGAATCATCGCCCAGCCCTAATTCTTCACAGCAATAATAAAATAGTCTGATAGTCAGAATATGTGAAGGCTGTAAAACCACAGCAACATTTCCCCAAACTTTTCTGTTCAATTTCAAAAGACGCTCACTCACTCACACTCCTAATGAGTTACAACAATCAGTATCCAAAAGCCAAATATGACGCCCATATCATAAAACAATAATACAGTAAAGTATTGATTTACCTCCTTTATAAGACTCCTTGAGCGTCTTTGTGATCCACTGCATGGCTTTAGCAGCAATTTTGGTGCCAAAGTTTCTATCAAACGGAGACGGAGCTCCTCCCTTTGAAGACAAAACAAAATATTGAATGTGCATTCACTCATCCTCTGATTTCAGGAGAACATTATCAATACATTCAATTCAATTCATTAGAATCAATGCAGGTTAAGGGTTTCGATCCAAGAGAAAAGGACCAAACCACCAACTACATAGTGTTCAGTCTCTGCAGCAACAGTGTGTGTCAGAGACGATGCTTTTTGTGTCCTGAAATGTCTTTAAACCAGGTTGAACCTCTGGAATATTTGAATTGATAACTGATTAAATTACAGAGCTTTCAGGTGACACACCCTCTGGCGGCCATATTGGAGGACCACAGCTCTTTTCTGACTGGGAACTGATCATTCCATCACTGATCCATCTGATTGATTTTGTGTTCAGATAATGTCAGCTAGCTAAAGTTTAAGTGTTAGCATGTTCACATTAACATCAGTGTGTTTGCTGGCTAGTTAGCTAGCTAACAGTTTGTTCAGGTTAACTGAGCTGACTCTTCTCAAGCTACAACTCAGAGTGTTTTGGAGTAGAGACTAAAGACAAGACAGTTTACTGTGTCACAGTAACCAAATCCACCTTATCACACTATTTACTTTTACTGAGAGCGTTACTGAATGGATCTACAGCCACACCACAACAAGCTGACTCAGCAGTTTCTCTGTGTCTAGCCTGGTTGTAAAATAATGTTAGATATTATTTCTGGACCTTCAGATCCAGATGTTGTCGTTGTAGGAGATTTCCGATGCACCTGCAAAGCCTCTATAAATGAATTCAGTGGAAGTGCAAATACAGCACTTCTGTGTCTTCTTCGTCTGTGTGTGTGTGTGTGTGTGTGTGTGTGTGTGTGTGTGTGTGTGTCCGACCTGCTGCATGTGACCCAGAACGTTCTTCCTGCAGTCGAACACGCCCCGCCCCTCCTCAGAGTACAGCTGGTAGATGAAGTCTGTGGTGAAGTTCTCATTGCAGCTCTCATTCCTGCAACAACACCATCACACACACACACACACACACACACACACACACACACACAACGTGACAGGAGCGACAGGTTGGCTAAGCAGGACATCTAGGAAGTCGTCATCAGGTTTCTGGTTCTATCCCACTGTGCTTGAATCTGTCCTTGTAATAATGAAACTATACTGATGCAGAGCACGCACACACACACACACACACACAATGTCACCTACACACTGTCCAAACTACTACGTCTGTCCTATTTCCACAGACCTCTGTCCTGCTGGGAGCAATTTGAACAGTGTGATGGTGCAACGGACCAAAATAGCCACAAAAGGCAGAAAAAAAATCTTAAAGGTCGTTTTTTCATCAGTGACAAATTACTTTTTTTAAATTTAATATCTATTTAACCAGCTTGGTCAATTAATAACACATTCTTAGCCTCACAAAAAGCCATTTTATTACCAGTAGAGAATAAGATTATTCAAATATTCTCATACCCTTTTTGGTGTATTTCTCCCTCCTTTCTCTTCTCTCTCTCTCTCACACACACACACACACACTTCCATGCAAAATCCCACACACCAGACCGACAGAAGGTAAAATAACACGAATATAAAATAAACTCACCTCAGCACCAAGCCTCTCTGGATGCTGGTCTTCATCTTCTGCGTCAGATGCTCCACGTTGGACTGAAGCACAGAGCGGAGCCTCACATTAACCACACACACACACACACACACACTCACACACACACACACCGGTGATGATGCCGGTTTTTTTATTTTATTATTTTCCTCCGCCTGTCTGTAACCTACATGAAGCTGATCCAGACGCAGATCACACGCTTCAGTCTCACCGCTCCCCGGGCTGGGAGGAGGAGCGGCGGGTGTGTGAGCCAGCAGGGGGCGCTCCTGCTCCTGCTGTGCTTAATTAAGCCTTAAGGTGAATTTAACACAACGTACTGAGGTGAATTTAGGTGCTGTGGGACACTTTTCACCTTTTCACCCCTCTATAACACTTCTACCCTCTACCCTAATATTCAAAAAGAATCTCAAGACATATTTGTTTAATATTGCTTTTAATTAGTCGCTGTTTTTATTGTTCTTCATTCTTGTAATTTGCTAATATTCTGCTTTAACTGTCTTTCAGGGTTTCTTTACTGTCTTATTGTTTTTCTCACTCTGTATTTTACCTCAGTTTGTCCTCTCCTCTATTTATTGTGAAGCACTCTGAGCTGTATTTTATGTACGAAGGGTGCTATGAAAAAAAAAAGTTTATTATTATTATAACTTTTTTTTAACGTTTAAATTTTGAGTATTTGCCCGATGTTTCTGGAATCTTCAAAATGTCATAAGGAGGAAAAATATCTCATTCCTTCCAGATATGATGAAATATTTTCTCAACACTGATCCAAAACTTTTTTTATCTAACAATTTTTAGCAAAACAGTTTGATGATATGCATCCCCTACTTCTTAAAAAACGTGATATGTATACAGTATGTTTTCCACACATTGTTAACTCTCAGTTAAGAGGTTTTACCTTGATAATGTCTACCAATAATGTCTAATAGTGTAATAATAATAAAAATACATTTTATTTTAAGCGGCTTTCATAATACCCGAGGACACTGTACAGTCATGCACAAAATTAAAAATATTAAAAGTGCAATAAAAACTAAAAAAAACAGACAAAACAAAACAGCAGCAAAACAATGATAAGTAAAGCATAAAGCTCAGAGTTTCGAAAACAGGAGGAAGGCTAGTTTGAAAAGAAAAGTTTTAAGACTTAAATGAAGTAAGAAATCTTCTTCCAAACCACTAAATCAAATGTAATCATTATTCATCTCAGTGTTAATTGCATCCATTTGACCGGTCTGTCCATCAGGGTGGCAGCGTGTGTGTCTTATAGAGACGACAACATAAACACTCTGACAGCCTCGACGTCTCTAATCACCCCGACATGATCTGTCTGTCTGTCTGGGATGAGCGATGCGGCTCTGAGTTATTAATAAGCTGTAATCTGGGTCACCTGGACGCTGCTGAACTAGTGCGTCCCGTCTGACAGAGGAGCGGCAGGCAGGAAGGATCACAGCTAACATGAACCTGGACCTGGACTGATGTGTGTGATCTCTGTCTTACTGAGCCACGGCAAACTCTGAAAAGAGATGCCGGTGCCAAGGTTAAATTAAGATTATGAGATATTAATAAAGTCATTTATGTTGAGAGCGTTCTTCATGATGCTGCATAAGGGATGATGTACAGTGAATAAGCCCAGACAGGGAGATTAAGGGTCTCCATCGGCCTGAAGAGGCTGATTTTGATTTATTACACAGCTTGGTTGCATAATCTATTCTGCCACAAGGTGGCGCCAGTTAATCTGATTAGAAATCAACTAAATGAACCGGATTTATTGACTGTGGAGAGATATGATGAGGTGTGAAGCAGCTCCAGTACTGAAGCTTTCTTTAATCCTGCGGCTGTTTCTTTAATCACCTTACCTGTGTTGCATTATCTTTGAAATCTCTCTTCATAACATACTTGTTTATAACAGTGTTTTAATATATATAATATAATTATAATAATATATATAATAGTGATATTGTAGCCTCTCCTTTGTCAACCTTTTTTGTGCTGAGTACTTTTAAGTTGCTGTTCGTTTTATTCTCATTCCATTTTTACCGTCATTTGTTTTATTCCTGTAAAGCACTTTGTAACTTGTGTTAAGAAAATATGGCGAGGTACTTTGGATAACAGCAATCCACCAAATTGCATATTTCTATTTAATTTATGTAACCTTCATTTAAGCAGGTAAGTCTCATTGAGATTAAACATCTCTTTTATGTGTGATAGCAGTAAACTGTTAAAGCTTTACAATTACCAATACACATTCAAGGACAGTTCCAGTGTGATCGGAGTTGTTGCTCATTTCCTGCATTCCCTTACTGTTTTATATCACTGCAGTTTTCCAGTTCTTTCATCACATTAAGAGATAATTGATATTTTTCCTTCATCTTAGTTATTTTTCTTCTTCTTAAATATTTTGAAATAAATGCTGAATGCGCTGAATGTGACACAATAACATGAAACAGTGAACAGAACTTCTTTCAAACTGTAAAAGTTTACAGCCTGATATTATTATATTATATATTATTACTTTGCAAAGCGTGATTGTCTGCTTCTCGTTCACAGCGATGGATCACCTTTGCCGACTGAATTAGCAGTCTCCAGTTGTTTTCTTTGCTGTTTGGAATTGACTGGGAGTGAACGAGCCCGACAGGTTTGGCAAAACTGATTTAAAAATACTTTAAATCGAGGCGCCTGCATGTAAAAACTCTCAGAATTAACATTAAAGTGACGGAAAATGTAATAAATGAGCCAAAATTCGAACACACTGGAATTTAAAGACGTTATTGAGTTATTATAAAGTTATTTCTGCTGTCAGCTGACTGTCTCTGACCTGCAGGTCCCGGATGTCGAACGGCTCTTCGTAGATGTAGACGGCGTCGGCTCCGGCCGCCAGCCCCCCCACGCTGGCCAGGTAGCCACAGTAGCCGCCCATCGTCTCAATGATGAACACCCGCCGCTTGGTGCCGCTGGCCGACTGCTTGATGCGGTCACATGTCTGAATCACACACACACACACACACACACACACACACACACAGATATACCAGGGGTCGCCATACGCACACATACAGGAATAAACACAGTCGCACACACACACACACACACATCCATACTGTTATTAAACTAGCAAAATGGCAGATTTGATCGAAAATACAACAAAGCATGCAACTGCAAACGATGTTCTTTAGTAAAACTACATAACAAAATACTGAGTACATGCATTTAAACATGCTGCCGTCAGTATCTGTTACAGTCCATGCTACAAGCCGACCTGGGTCAAATAATTCTGAGTGCTTGTTTTAACCGACTTGGTGTACCAGGTGGGCGGGGTTTACCAGATCAGGACAGCACAGATCGTCTCAGGCAAGTTGTCAGCAATTCTCAAATCCGTTCAAATACTTTTTAAAACTTTCTGGCTTTCATTGTATTGTTCTATAGGTGGCAGACCGCACCCGTCCTGTACCGGAAGTATTTCATCCAGATCTGGTTGCACAAGTCACACTCATGCATCTTCAAGCACAAACAGCATCACAGTTTACCAGAGAGGGTTTCACACACAGCTGCTTCCACAACACCAAACCAGGAAACCATTAATACAGCATCACTAATACAAGGGGGAAATGTAAGTGTGTTGTCAGATGATTTTGCTTCCAATGTCTGATCATATTTCTCTTCCACACTGGTTTCAGTAGATCACTAGACTGATTCAAAATTATTTCGGCCTCCTCGTACTCTAGGTCAGTGGTTCTCAACGTGGGGTCCGGGGACCACCAGGGGTCCTTGAGGGGGTTCCAGGTTCACTTCAATTTACGAGAAGTTAACACAGTTAGAGAATGTAGAACAATGTTTTGATCATAGTTTCACTGTTATCTCTCTACCTACAATACAGATTCTGGACAAAATCATATCTAACAATAAAAATATTCTCAGATTTGGGTCAAATGGTCATCAAATGGGGGTCTGTGGCTCTAATGTGGACTAAATTAGGGGTCCTTGATATGAAAAGGGTTGAGAAGGCGTGCTGTAGGTTAACCGTCTCACTTATCTTCCAAATTCATCACAGCATGTTCTTATCTTTTCACTTTTTTAACCTTTATTAATTTATCCAGGGAAGATTTGCTGGGCATTATCACATTCACTTACACACACTTACACACATTCAGACACGTCTACTTTCACTCCTGCTTATCCACTGGATCACTGTAACCTAGCTGCACCCCAAACTGTCATCATGGCCCCGTTAAAAGCCAGCTGCCACTGTAGATTATCTCAAACTGTTATTATTTCCCTGCTAATCTTTTTCTGTTGTTCAGACGCTCGCTGTGTCTTCGCTCTTACCTCCACGATGGCGTTGAGCGAGGTGTCGGCGCCGATACTGAGGTCGGTGCCGCAAACATTGTTACTAATGGTGGCGGGCAGCATGCACATGGGGATGCAGAACTCCTCGTAGTCGGCCCGGGCCTCGTACAGCTGCAGCAGACACTCGAAGGCCTGGTGGAGCCGGCCGTGACATGGGGTTAGACCGGCAGGGGGCGCACTACATTCAGACTGACGCTGCACTATACCTGGGTGTGTTGTAACTTGTGTGGGAGACTACAGTGTGATGGAGGCTGGTGTCGCCTGCTGGGTGGCTCTCTCCGTGTGACGGGGGGGGGCTTCGGCTTTCTCATTGGCAGAGAGGAGACGGGACAGAGGGAGGGGCGGGGGGAGGGGGAAGGGGGGGGGGGGGGGGGTCATCCTGTCTGACATGTAACGGCGTTGACGCGACAAGAGGAAGACTGAAGTGGCGGCAGGAGGAGTCGGGATGCAGCCGGGGCCACGTTTCCTTTTTCGTCCAAGAGATGAACGGAGTTATTTATCAGGCGTGCAGACAGCAGCGGGCAGAGCAAGATGGAGGACCTGGCCTGGTTCAACACAACAATATGCCTCAAATATAGACTATTATACATGATGCTGGACATGCTCCCTGTTGTGAAAACTAGAATACTTTAAGGTTTAATGAACACTAAGACAATGAATTGAAAGAAAATTCTGTCAAAACTCTCCTCCTAATTTGAATTTCCTCTCCTTTTCTTCAGGGTAGAGACACATCAGTTTGTGCTACATTTGAAAAGAATCTGATGATGAATATGAAAACAAATCCACTTGATGACTACGTGAAAATATGTTTGCTGAAGGATGCTGAAAAACCATCTTACACAGCTTGAAAGCTCGTCTCATCTTGACTGTCTCTGCACCATGTGGGAGGAGAAGGAAGGTGTGAAGTGTGCTGAACCAGGCCGCGGCCCGGGTCATCTGCTGTTTACCAAACACACACACACAGGCGGGCTGCGACGCGCCCCGGGCGGGCCGCGCGCCAAAACATGCCACAACACGTCACTGCATGCCTCGACACTCACCTGGGACGTCCGCTGAGCAGCTCGCCTCCCCACACTGACCAGCAGCAACAACAAGAGCTTTTCTATCTGCTGTGATGCTCTGTGTGTGTGAACCTGCTTATCGCCTCTACGGCTAATTCTGAGACGTTGTTTTCACCGTGGAAAATGCTTCACACCGCACCTGACGGCTTGTTAAGCTTCTCAGTCAAAGTGTGTGAGTGTGTGAGATAAAAATATAGATAAAAAGAATAAAAATAGGAATAAAGGAGTGATCCTGGGTCAGCATGTAGAGTAATCTAGATAGATGAATGAAATGTATTGTACTTTATAATGTGAAAAAATGTATCTTTTAGGGCCCAGTCAAACATTTTGTTGATTATCTGTGTAGATGTTTCTTTAACTACACTAAAACAGCTTATACCCTTATAACCATTCAGTGACTATTCACTTATAATAACAATAACAATAATTCATTATTATTATTTGTCAATATCGTGCAGCTCTACTCTCAGTTTACTTTTTCCAGTCGTAACTGTGTTCTGCTTGTGAATGTCAGGAAGCGAGCTGTCGGTCAGCGAAGCCCCAAAATCTGACTGGCTGGGCGGTGTGTGTGTGTGTGTGTGACTTCCAACCACACACACACACACACTGTCTAACCCAGCCACACTTACATCAGTAATGGCATTCAGAGCGGTGTCTGCGCCAATGCTGAGGTCTGAACCGGGGATATTGTTGGAGACGGTGGCCGGCACCATGACCATCGGCACACACAACTCGCTATATTTGTCCCGCGCAGCAGAAAGTTCCAGTATTCCCAGGTAGGCCTGCAGGGGGGAGGAGCCAGCGTCTTACACAGTATAAACCTTATACAGAGGAAGGGGGAGGGGCCAGGATCTGATACAGAATGATGATGTAGAGGGTAAAGAAAAAGGAGATAGACGATGGGTGGGAGGGGCTTAGTGATGGGCATGGCTATGGTCTTAAAGAGGACAGTCTGTGGGGAGTCCAGAGAAAGGACAGACAGGGTGTGGGAGGAGTCTACAGGTGGGAGGAGCCAATGGGGAGGAGCCAGACACAGACAGGAAATAGATATTGTAGACAGGGATGGAGACATAGTTCACTTTCAGGTCAAGCTGCAAAAGTCAAAAATCACTGTATACTTGAAAATCTACATTGAAATTTTATTTTTGGATCGAATTTTATATTGGAGCTTCTAGTTACGGGAAAATCTCTCTAACGTCTACTTAGGGTTAAGGTTACTTTTATGATTATAATCAACTTTTTAGATGAAAGTCACGTCCTGGTTTTGCAGCTTGGCCCAAAAGTAACGATCGAACGGGGACAGACAGTGGGAGAGAGCCGTGATATTATGAAATTATAAAAGCCTATATTGTGATTTTAGTTATGGAGAAGTAAATGCATGTTTTGCGAAATTAAATGTCAAATGAAATCTTGTGAAATGAGGTAAATGAATGAAAATGAAATGGGCTGGACTGCGTTAAGTAACAATACATTGTGAAACGAAGCAGAAATTATTTCAACACAAGACAATACAAAGTCATGTAAAAGTAAAAATAAGGCTGAACAATAAGGTACAATAAGGATAAGCTACCACAATAGATTCATTTAGATTTATCTTTTACGATTACTCAAGCATTCTCCTTTTCTACAACTATCAGCAAGTTTTCTTAACGATAAAACACGTTCAGAAAAAAAATATTCACACGTCACATCGCATTTCGATTCAAAATGATGGTGAAAGAAATAAAAAGGTTGAGCAAACTTATGGCTCACAGCCGAGGCTAACTGGGCTTTTCAAAATGATAAAACACGTTCAAAAGATTATATATTATGGAGTTATGATATAATACTGACATTATGCTCAATGATAACTTCAAGTTACGTACCTCGAATCCACCAATGACCAGCAGAGCGTTGATGTTATGGATCCTCATCTGCTCAGCAATCTTATCCAGATGTTTGGCTGGAAGAGTTCTGGCAGATTTAAAGTGAATAAATGAGTGAACAGGTGAACACTCATCCAGTTAACTCATCACTTATATTTTACATTTTACATTCTAGGCATTTAGCTGATACTTTTGTCCAGAGTGACTTAAGAGTGCAAGCAACTATAGAATAAGCTTAAATTCCTAGATTGTCAACACTTACGGCTGGGCGAAATTCAATATTATCATTTTGGGATATTGTGACACACAATTCTGCTGTCTAAACTGATGATAACATGCAAATTTTATTTAATTGGTATGAGTTTTTCTAGTGCAAGCTTTGCAGCTAGCTTACCTTTTTGTCCCTAGCAGGGACCCTCCCTGCCCAGTCCAACCACCCACATCTCCCCATTTGATCTCCTTGATCTGTCGGGACACAAAGACAAAACCAAAGAGATGTTACAATTATTCTCTTTTTCCTCCATTTTTTTTCAAAAACTGATTTCTTCACTTGGGACACGTGTGAAGAACTTCTAACAGGTCGCTCAATAGAAAAAAAAAGTTTTACTTAAGAGTTCTGCAGGGATACATGCAATAAAACACCAAAAGATTTGTGGGGATTTCAATAAAATCAATAATCAGCAGAACCAAGGCACTCTTCACGTTTAAATAAAAATGCCTTCATCACTCTGGCATTGAAGGGTTGCATTCCATACATTCATTTTGGAACATTTTCGCATCATCAGTCAATTAAAAACAGATGATTCTACCCTTAAAAAAGTGTTAAGATAACTGCTAGCTTTAACAGTAATACATAATGTGCTTCACTTTCATGCCAGCAAGCTTTTTGGAAGAGTAGGGGGCAAATTTCGGAAAACAAACTGTTGCATTTCACATTTAAATTTTCTTAAAGCGCCTTCATCAGGGAGTGTGACACATTAACTGTTAAATCCTCTTTATATTACCTAGTATCCAAGCTCGTCTCTGTACTCATGAAAAGAGATAGATCAGTGCTGGAACATGCAAAAAGTCAAAAAGGGCTATTCTGAAAAAATAATACAAAGGCACACTTTTTGCAGTGAAAAATATTTAAAAGCCTTTATTGCATTAGTTTACCACAGATGCGTTTCAGCCTACATGCCTTCATCAGGGTGCACAGAACAGAGAATGGCCCTTTTTTTTTTTACATTTTTACATTTCACATGTTCCGGCACTAAAGGTCATGATCTATCTCTCTTCGTGATCCAACTCCCTGGTTTCAAAGAGCAACCTTTTGACACCAGCAACTTTTTATGGACAGTGTAGCGCTGTTTGTATCTTCTCTTCTGTATCGTCAGCTGGTCACCGCTGCCCGGCTACATTTGACCAGCAGGTCTTAATTATATCAGTGTCCTACTTATTGAGGAATTAGCCAAGGATCACGGCTTCACTTTTCAATCACGTCTAATCCCTCTGTGTGCCAGCTCGCCTTGTGGCTTCAACGCTATCAACAGGTTGTTGCTGCAGGCCTGAAAACATGTAGGTGTGTGTGTGTGTGTGTGTGTGTGTGTGTGTGTGCATGTGCATGGGAGGCAGTCATGCATGCGACAGAGTATGAGCGAGTGAAAGACTGTGTGTGTGTGTGCCTGCTGTGGGAGTGGAGTAATGGGCTTACAGTAAGCAGCAGTGTTTATCTGGACACACTTGGTGTTATCGCTGCAGCCGGGTGGAAGGTGACTCCACCGCCACTTCCTGGTCCTTGGCTTCGCTCGCTAGCGTCACCGTGACCTCCGAGGAATGCGGCTCGCCCCGAGGTTCACCTTCGCTCTCAGTAATGAGCGCTGATAGTTTGCTCAGCAGCTCAGATTCAAGTTCACCGTTACATTTAAGGGCTCAAACTCCTGGATCACTGAGGAATGCGCGGGCCGAAGCCGCAGCAGCCAGACAGCAGAGGCAGTAAATACCACAGGTGATACAGAGGTGCTGGGTAAAGAAATCACGAGCCAGAACGGCTTGACCAATCACGTGTGGAGATACGTCGACTTGTCAGCGGTGTCATGTACAGGTGAATGTAAGCACAGAGAGCTGAAGTGTACTCAGCATGACTGTAATGTTTATTCAAGTCATGCAGACTTCTCAAAGGTCGCTGCACTTGAGTTCTCTGCATTATCGCATAGAGAAAGGATAAAATTAGCACTACTATCATTATGAAATGATTGGCACGTTGCTCATTTGATAAAGCAATTAAAGAGTTGACTGATTGAAGCAAAGGGCAGAAATTGAAAGATGCACAATGACATTTTTTTGGAAATTTTCTGGGATAAATTGGTGATCACAGTGGGGCAAAACAAGTCCCCTGGAATCAAAAGTTTCATGTTTCAACGGCGCACAAGCAAAAACTCGTAGATTTGGTGCAGATAATACACACTTCATGGGTCAAATGTATAATAGAAACAAATAAGCTGCTCTATATCGTTAAGATCCAGTGTAGTCATTGCAGAGGTCCTCCTTCATGCATTTCTCCTGCACCTGTCCTGCATTAGTACTGCAGAAACTTCTTATATCGTAAATAATAATTAGTATATTGTACAACAAAACTCTAATATCTCTCCATCAGCTAGTAATGAGATCGTTCCTTGGTGCTTCTATAAAAGAGAGCAAAAAGAGCACCAGGAAAGAGAGCAGAACCAAGCGGGACTTTGGGCTCCGTCTGTACACACAGCTGTATATAAAGGAAGTTAAACTCGTCACCTGTCCCTTGTAGAATCCCTCGAAGCCGTCGTTGACAGCGAACATCTTGTGGCCCTCGGTGATTCCCACTCTGACGGCAGAACGCACCGCGGCGTTCATGCCGGCCGCCGGGGCGCCGACGTTCATCACCGCCACGTTGAAGGAGCTCTGGGGGCGACAGGGGGGAGCGGTCACACACACACACACACACACATATATATAGTGTATATATACTCATAAACACACACTACTGTACACATACTGGAGAAAGCAAAGCCCGGCACTTGCTTGTGGCCATATTTGCAGCCTCATGGCCAAAAGCTTTGATGGATTTGAAAATATCTAGATTTGAAACCACACATTCCATGAGTTATTAGCCTGTTTAAGTTTTAGCATTAGGCTTGAGTCTTATGATGCTAAGTTTCAATAAGACGATTCGTTAGCTACTTTTAGAGGCAGTGAAGAAGGGCAGTGTGGCCTGTAGCAGGGATGAGGATGGGCAAATAGGACAGAAACTCCCTGCAGATATAATGTAGTGATCTGTAAACAATTCAACTGTCCTGAAAAAAGGCTGCTGCACAGCCAAAGCCTCGACGCATCATGAATAATTTATTTAAACCAAGATTTCGGCATAAAATGTCTTTATGTGTTGAGGCGTTGGTTTAAATAAATGATAGCTGCATCGAGGCTGTGAGTGAGCAGCGTCCTTTTTTTCAAGATTCACGATAGTTTTTTTAGTCTTCCATGGTCAGCACCTCGGCAATATTGGAGTGTATTTTCTTTTTTCTTTTTTAAACTACTCATTTAAAATAATTGTTGCCTATAACTGTCCATCTCCACTGCCTCAAAATGCCACCCATGTCTCATTAACCGCTGAAGAGCCTCAGAGCCTCAGAGCAAAACACAGCAGCAGGCAAAGATCGCCTTGCATGCAAAAAGCCACATGCAAAACAGCAAGTGGATTAAGTCAGTTTGATGACAACTACTGAACGTTTTAACAGTCGTATCTAAACAATTCACAGAGTATCCAAAGTTTTCTTGCTATTTGCACTGAAATGATCCAGTCTGTTGTACAGCGAGTTGCAGGGTCTTAAAAAAAAGATTTTAAAGTATTTCTTCTAACGTTCTGCAAGGCTGGATTATGAATAACAACATAAATATTATGATCCAACAACAGCAGCAGAGGAGAAACTATGACAATGTGTAGAAACCCAAAATGGATAAGCGCCCAACTCTCTCATTTGCCCAAAACTCTCCCCTTTTACATGGTTTCTGCTGGATTTATGGTTTTATTTTCCATAAATTCCAGACTTTTGAAGACTTTTCCAGGCCTTCAATTCTTGAGTACATTTGAAAACTGTAATCATGTTAAATATGATATGTATGCTGGTAATATGACAATATATCAACTAGAACACATGACTTTATAGATGAAGATTATGCTCCCAAACTACAGATATCACCTAATGTAACTTGGCAGTGGGTTTATAGCTACATTAACTGTTAAATCATATGCGTATCGGCACTGCACAAAACATTTTTCTGCACCTTTCCAAACCTTTGTGTGCAATTCCCACATCTTGGGATTGGTACATTTATTTCCCATACTTCTCAAGACTTTCCAAACCTCTCTTTTAACATTTGCAGCCAATCAACATTGTTTTCAGCACAGAGAGAGAGAGAGCGGTGTGTTTCCATTTTGCGTGATAAATAAGCACAGACACTTTTGGCCACAGACTGGACTCTCTGCTGTAAGGAGTGTACTTCAGGTCCAGGTGAAGCAGATCACAGCGGAGGTTGTGATCGTCCTTGACAGCGGAGCTTCTATGCGAGCCTCACTGCAGCGCTGACGCACTTTACACTTCTACTGCTAAGCAGAGCCATGAGGAAATAAGCAATGAGGGGCAGAGCGACGGGGATCAAGCGCGGACACTGTCGTTTTGTGGCACTCTTATCATACAAAAACATCCGATTTTTTTCTTTTTTCTCTGTAAAAATACTGTTATTATACAAACAGACCAGATTTTTCATTGTTTTCTCTGTTAAAATACTGTTATCATACAAACAGATCAAATTTTTTACTTTTTTCTCTGTAAAAAATTGCCTTATAGCAAATTAGTCCTGTTACAAGCCTTGACTACTGAAAATATCAAATCAGATACCAGTGGCATTCTAGCACAGGTTGTCACCAAGTCCAAATCCTAAGCAAAAAACAAAAGTCTAGTTATATTTTTAAATACAAAAAATTAATTTCACTATAGCCGTAGCAAATTAGAAGCCAAAGTAAAAAAAAACAACAGATCAATATTGTTCTAAGCTACTTGCTGAAAAGCTCGTCCGCTCTGTTAACTAGGAAGCTGCAGCGCTTTTTCTCATCACATACATTAAACTGCTCCTCGTCCTCCGCCTCTCCCTCAGGACGGAGTCACAGAAAAACACTCTGTTAGTGTCACAAAAAGACCTCAGCACCCTCAGTCCCCCACGATGCACCTGAACCAGGAAGTACCTTATCCTAACGTACAAATCTCAGAACCGCTGGAGGAAAGACACACATATTAGAACCGTGAACAGTGAGAAGTTTGTTTGAAAAGCACTTTGTGACTCTGTTTTGAAAAGTGCTATACAAGTGAAGATAATTAAGAGTATTATTATAATACTGTAAAGTGTATTTTGAGTGATTTTGAGGTTTTCAGGATACTTACATTTGGAATCTCAGAGTCGGACTTGCGGTAGGAGAGCAGTCTGTACGTGCTCAGGTTGTTTTCAAAGCTCCTGCAGATCACACATGTAAAAAAAAAATAGAGTTAAGCAACAGAAACCCCACAGTGGCTGGAGGCTCCACTGCTGCTAAAAAAGCTTTTAGACTCCCAACAACAAATCAATGCAAATCCAATTAAACATGGCTGCACTGCCAAATAACTGAAAGGAGAAGAGCTATGGGGAATCTGTGCCAAAAAAAAACCCCTGTGCATCATCCAGGACTCAAACTGTTGAAGGTAAATGACACATTGTAGCTCTTTTATGGATCATTTCTACCTTTTAAACTTGTTTCCGCTACAGGAGACAATAAACTCAATCAAATCTAATATTTAAAAGGTACATTTAACATTTCAGAAACATTTCCTAAGCGGTATTAAAATAGTAGGGTTAAAAAAATAAAAATACCCGCCACGCAGCCTCACTGCCTCGTCAAACTTCTTCTCGTCCATGGCCTTCTGCACTTCTTGGGTCTAATAATAACAAAAGAAAAGAGTTTCTTTATTAAAAATAAATTTGATTGATTTTTATCTGTGTTAATGTCCTTTGCAGCTCTGTAAAACACTCTGTGACAAAACTATTTTGATAAAAGCACTTTGTGATTAAATCTGACTTGACTTGAGTAAAGTAAACATTTAACATGATCTCATTATAAAAAATAAGGTACTTGACGCTTCCTGTAGTGACTGAATCATGACTAGACTGTCGAATGTCTATGTAGACTGATATGTTTAGTCTCCTGTATGTTTTGCCCTGTATCTGCGGTCCTGTTGCCCCTGTACCATACTGTATATGTGTCAGTATGGACTGTGAAAATCTGTAAGGTGTCAAAATAAACAAACTCCTGTCCATTGCTCCTGTGTAGTTCAGTGTGTAGAGCAAGGCACCAGAGAGTCAGAGTTAGGGGTTTGATTCCCACTGGAGCCGCCCATGCTGAAAAAGTCTGCCCACATGGTACGATAAGGTGCTTTGGGTGAAAGTGTCCTCCAATGTCATACTTTAAAACATGTATTGTCCTTTCTCCTTCTCACTCTGGACTCGAAGCTGCTCAGGTCCAGAGCAGGAAAAGGTTACCGCCTCTCTGTAGTGCAGCAATGTTGTTTTCTGGGCAGGAAGCCAACGCCATCTGTACTGAACACTGTGCACTTGGGTCCCTACATAACCTCTCTCTCTCTAACACACACACACACACACACACACTCTCTTACCATCTGAACACACTCCATTAGCGGCAGGCGGACGGCCTGGTTGCCAACCAGAGACACGACGCAGGCCGGGGTGCTGGCAGACGCCTCCAGTAACGCCAGCACCGCCTCCACTCCCATACGGCTGGCCTGCAGGGGTCAAAGGTCACTGACAGGTCTCATACACAGTCACAAGATCATAAAGATTATATGAAGGTCAACGATTTCTGACTTTAGGGTGCTAGTTAGGTATGCGAGGTAGGGTGTTTTTTGCTCAGTTTGTATGACATTATAATGAGTCTCCTTGGTCCACTGGTATTCTCATTAATATTCATGTTTTTGGGCGTGGCATCAGGCAACATGGGCTGTGATTGGTTCTTGTGCAAAGTTGCTCAAAAGAAGAGAAGATGGCCATCATGATTATACATAAAGCATATGGGCAAAATTGCAAATATTCATTGCAGAGTTTATATATCATGGAGCCTGACGTGAAGTTGTGCATTTCCAAACTACAAACCAGAGGTGTGACCAAGTCAACTTTGCTCGAGTCCCAAGTCAGTCTCAAGTCTTGAGGCACAAGTCTCAAGTCTAAATGTAGAACAGCAAGTCAAGTCAGAACAAATCAAGAGTGCAGTATCAATTTAATATCTTAAAGAAAACTAAATATCTAGGACTTTTCAATGCAATATGGTTTTAATAGGATAAAAACTTGGTAAGAGCATCATGAGTTTGATTTCTATATTCAGTTTCAACTTCAATAAATTCAATCATTCCATACAAATTCAGAAAACAGAATTTAAATTCAGTCGTCTGCTGGAACAAATCTCATCACTTTCAATCTAAGTCATTTACACAAACACAAGATCTCAAGTCAAGACTTTAGAAACCTTTTCAAGTCATCAAAGTACAAGTCAGAGTCAAGTCCCAAGTCACCAGAACCCAAGTCAAGTCAAGTCTCAAGTCTTCTCTTCATGCATCAAGTCACGTCTCAAGTAATTCAAATTGTGACTCGAGTGCCCACCTCTGCTACAAACTGAGTAGTGGTTCCCAAGGCCCAAAATACCAGTTCATAACCCTAAATTAAGACCCACCATAGACAAAAAGGCTAGAAATGCAGACTTGTTTAATAATGCATCATCTCACAAGTGGAAAAAGTTGATATCCATGTTTTTCAATGAGTGACATTGTGACTTACTAGGATCCTATCGAAGGCGGAGGGCGTCCCGCCTCTCTGGACGTGACCCAGGATGGTGACCCTGGTGTCAAAACCCAGGCAGCGAACCACCAGCTACACATGGAGAGAGAGCGGGTGGAGGATGACATACAGTCAGGGTGAAAATACAACGCTTCATATCGGAAATGTATTCATAACAATGGACTATAACATCTAGATAATTCTACTAAACTACTGTTACATGAATTGGAAGGGTTTCATCCCAAAATTAGATATCCACCATTTGAACAAAGTGGCAGCTACACTTACAAAACAATTGCTGATATGAAAGTAAAACACATTTTGGAAAAACATTTAAGTTAGTAGCTACTTTAAGACCTTTATATACCAAATACTCAAACTTGGAAATATAGTGTTTTGAAATGAAACCCGTCAAATATGTTAAATACAGTATTAAAAAGCACAAATATAAGTGTCATGCATGTAAAAGAAATGCAACAACAGAAG
Organism: Centroberyx gerrardi; assembly: GCF_048128805.1. Classification (NCBI taxonomy): domain Eukaryota; kingdom Metazoa; phylum Chordata; class Actinopteri; order Beryciformes; family Berycidae; genus Centroberyx; species Centroberyx gerrardi. The sequence goes on from NC_136009.1 coordinate 26,624,927, forward strand.
GGGAAAACACATGCAAAACATCTCCTGTCATGCGAGAGACAAACACTGACAGATATAAAACCTTGTGACATGCAGAAGGGAAAACGGGGCGGGAATGGGGTAAAACATCTGAAAATGTCTAAAAGTTAGATGGAACCATCTAGAAGTGAAGGAGGTGGGTATTTTAGTAAAAAAAAGTTAAAAACGTGGTATGAAACAT